>NW_027666317.1:0-12000 GCF_963455335.1 Martes martes
GGAGTGCTCCCCGGCGCCGGGGCCGCCGGCGGGTCCGCGTCCTCTCGGCGCGTTTTCCGGGGGGCCGCGCCGGGCCCCGAGCGAGAAAGGGCCCTCGGCCCCGGGGAACAGGCCGGTCCCCGGGGCTGCCCAACGCCGGCCGATTCTCACGAGCGTTCTGCCTAAACCGATCCCGGTTTGGGCAGAACGCTCGTGAGAATCGGCCGGAAAACGCCCGGCGAACTCGCTTCGGGCACAGCCCGTCTGCGGGGCCGCCCCCCGCGCCTGGCCCGGGACCCCGCGGGGTCGCGCCCGCACCCCGCCGCAAAGCCCCCCGTGAGTCCGCCGTGCGCGACGCCGACGCCTCCCGCTCCTCAGCGCCCTGGGCTCCCCTCCCTGGCACGGGCCGGTGGGGCCGGGCGGGCCCCGAGGCCCGGGCTCCCACCCTCGCCTGCCTCCTCAGCCTTCCGAGTCCGGGGTCCTGTGCCCCGGGGCCTCCCCCTGGGCAACCCTGAGTCTCGCGCCCCGAGGCCCACGACCACCCCGGCGCCGACGGTGCCCTTCGCAGCCGCGTCCTCGCCTCGGGGCGAGAGAAACCTCCGTTCCCCCGCAGGGGGCAGCCGCAGCCCTGGGCGCCCCAGCCGCCCCCAATTCGGAGCATGACGCCCGGCCGCAGGCCCTCCCTCAACTCTGCTTCGGGAGTGCTCTCCGGTGCCGGGGCCGCCCAAAAACTCTCCTTCTGACTTCACCACTCATGAAACCGCAGAGAAAATAGAGCATATCCAACCATATATAGCCGTATGAGTGAACCTAGGAAGACAAGCATCCCTTTGATATTGCCCCAAGGCTCCTTGGAATCCTTTCCAATTTTCCCTCTGCCCTCATTGGAAATCTTTGAATGCAAAGACAAATCCATGAGGATCCATCCCCTTGGACAAAGGAGAAGCTATCATCCAAGTCTCTATCTGACCACAAACAGCCACCTGCCTCTCGATGCTGGCCATTCCAACACAGCCTAGGGCCAGTGGGATAAACACTGTTGGATCAAGGAATAATTTCTGTGTTCAAAACGCACACTGAGTCAATCTCATCTTCCCTTTAGAATCCAAGGGATTGCCTAGGAAAAAGATGTTCCAAATACCTTTGTAAGCCAGAAAGAAGCAGAGAAAAGGAGATCCCTGCCAGGTGCTCCCTGCAGAGAATCTCAGGAACTCTGGCACCCACACTAGATATCTTAGAGCTGGTTCCGTGTGCCAATTGTGAGCTCCACTGGAGACAAGACGTAAGCCCAGGGGGTTTGGGGTGAAAGAGAAGTTTTACCTCCCATCCTGGCATGGATGTGCCCCATGGGCCTGCTCTTTTCTCTGAACACTGACTTCCTGGGACAAGCTGCCTGACGGACTCAGACGCTGATTTCCAAAGTTCAGGTCTCGTGGAGCCAGAGTGAAGAAGGGTCTTCAGGTGCGGAGAAGCAGGCGCCTCCCACCTAACGCCTGCACACCTGCTCCGATTCCTGGGAGAAGGAGAGACACATGCTTGTTTCTTAAGTGGTCATTGACTTCCTTCTAAAGCCGACCAATGCCCTTGTCCTTTGTGGAGAAAGAAACATGCTCTTCCAAACACTCAACTCCTCGGTTCCAAGTGCACCGTGAGTCGGGTTTGGTTCCCCCCGGCTCCAGAGCCCAACTGGGCGGACCCTCCGGAACCACTCTGACAGCGGATGGCCAGCAAACCTGGGGAAACAGGGCACAGTGCCGTGTGGGGGCTCGGCTCCAGGGTCTCTTATGCCCACTCTTGAACCTGGGGAATCAGAGACTATACAGCTCAGCACTCCGTCCTGGAGAAACAAGCTGCAGTGCCTCACGATCCAGGGTCTCTCACCCGACACCTCCCCACGGCCCCCAGAGCCAGCAGGCTGCACGGACTCCTCTTCCAGGGTGTTTCCCAGGGCAGCTCGCCACTGCCTCCAGTGGTGACGAGCAGCATTGCCACGTCTTCCGGGGTCTCTGGCGCCACGGCTCACCGCTCCCTCCAGTGGCGTGAACTGGCACTGCGGGGCTTTCCACAGACTCCTTAGGCAGCTCCCTAACCCTCCACAGGTCTGAAGCCACACTGGCACGGTCCCTCCAGATTGGGGACCTCTGGGCCACACCCCAGGAACCCACCTGCCACCCAGGAGGAAACTGTACCTTTTGAAGCTGCGCAGAGCCCTCAGAATGGAAAAAACCCACATGCATCCCAGGGGACAGCCCCAAATTGGACGGTCCCCACAGTCACAAACTCACACCCTGATGTGCTTCCTGACCCCCAGGTTCGATTCAGCAACTGGGGATCCAGCCTCAGCACCAGGAGGTAGGGCCTGGATCCCCCTAAGCCCTAACCCAAACTCTGGGTTGTGTTTTCAGGCTTCCGTGCCCAGAGACATGGCCAACAATCCCTCCAGATTGGGACCCCTGAGCCTCAACCAAGGACTCCGCCTACCATCCAGGAGAAAACCATGCCGTTCGGAGCGACCCAGAACCCTCAGACCAGGAGAAACCCACATGCATTCCAGAGGACACCCTCACCTCTGATGGCCCACATGGCAACAAAACCCAGAGACGGACATACCGCTTGACCACCGTCCTTGACTCAGCCCATGGGGGATCCCACCTCAAAGCCCCACTAAAGCCACCCCCAATATTAGTGGCCCACCCGGCCATGAAGCCGGATCTGCCAACCAGCCAGGCACATACCCTCACCTCAGCCCTGAGGGGACGACACCGCAGTGCTGTCAGATAGGGCCTGCCATGCCCCTGGGCCCTAAGCCTAACGATAGGTCAGGTGTACAGGTTTCTGTGCCCAGAGGACTGGCTCCTAAGCCCGTCCGAGTGGGGATGCCTGAGACTCGAACCGGCACATTGCCAGCTTCCTAGATTGAAACTGTCATTTGAAGATGAGCAGAAAACAGAGAGCAGGAGAAAACTATAGGATACTGGGTCACCACCAGCATTTGCAAACCCCATAGACACAAAAGAGAAATGTACCGGTGGTCCGTGTCATCTGGGACATTTTCTGGGTGGATGGGACATTTTCTGGGTGGAAGGCCCCCCCGCCTGGCCCGGGATCCCACCTGGACGCATCCGCACCCCGACGGAAAGCATCCCGCGAGTCGGACTCGGGCGAAGCCAAAGCCTCCCCCACCACAGCGCCAGGGACTCCCCTCCCTGGCACGGGCCGGTGGGGCCGGGCGGGCCCCGAGGCCCGGGCTCCCACCCTCGCCTGCCTCCTCAGCCTTCCGAGTCCGGGTTCCTGTGCCCCGGGGCCTCCCTCTGGGCAACCCTGAGTCCCGCGCCCCGAGGCCCCCGACCGCCCCGGCGCCGACGGTGCCCTTCGCAGACGCGTCCTCGCCTCGGGGCGAGAGAAACCTCCGTTCACCCGCAGGGGGAAGCCGCAGCCCGGGGCGCCCCAGCCGCCCCCAAAGTCGGAGCACGACGCCCGGCCCCAGGCCCTCCCTCATCTCTGCTCCGGGAGTGCTCCCCGGCGCCGGGGCCGCCGGCGGGTCCGCGTCCTCTCGGCGCGTTTTCCGGGGGGCCGCGCCGGGCCCCGAGCGAGAAAGGGCCCTCGGCCCCGGGGAACAGGCCGGTCCCCGGGACTGCCCAACGCCGGCCGATTCTCACGAGCGTTCTGCCTAAACCGATCCCGGTTTGGGCAGAACGCTCGTGAGAATCGGCCGGAAAACGCCCGGCGAACTCGCTTCGGGCACAGCCCGTCTGCGGGGCCGCCCCCCGCGCCTGGCCCGGGACCCCGCGGGGTCGCGCCCGCACCCCGCCGCAAAGCCCCCCGCGAGTCCGCCGTGCGCGACGCCGACGCCTCCCGCTCCTCAGAGCCCGGGGCTCCCCTCCCTGGCACGGGCCGGTGGGGCCGGGATGGCCCCGAGGCCCGGGCTCCCACCCTCGCCTGCCTCCTCAGCCTTCCGAGTCCGGGGTCCTGTGCCCCGGGGCCTCGCCCTGGGCAACCCTGAGTCCCGCGCCCCGAGGCCCCCGACCGCCCCGGCGCCGACGGTGCCCTTCGCAGCCGCGTCCTCGCCTCGGGGCGAGAGAAACCTCCGTTCCCCCGCAGGGGGAAGCCGCAGCCCGGGGCGCCCCAGCCGCCCCCAAAGTCGGAGCACGACGCCCGGCCCCAGGCCCTCCCTCAACTCTGCTCCGGGAGTGCTCCCCGGCGCCAGGGCCGCAGGCGGGTCCGCGTCCTCTCGGCGCGTTTTCCGGGGGGCCGCGCCGGGCCCCGCGCGAGAAAGGGCCCTCGGCCCCGGGGACCAGGCCAGTCCCCGGGGCTGCCCAACGCCGGCCGATTCTCAGGAGCGTTCTGCCCAAACCGATCCCGGTTTGGGCAGAACGCTCGTGAGAATCGGCCGGAAAACGCCCGGCGAACTCGCTTCGGGCGCAGCCCGTCTGCGGGGCCGCCCCCCGCGCCTGGCCCGGGACCCCGCGGGGTCGCGCCCGCACCCTGCCGCAAAGCGCCCCGCACGTCCGCCGCGCGCGACGCCGACGCCTCCCGCTCCTCAGCGCCCGGGGCTCCCCTTCCTGGCGCGGGCCGGTGGGGCCGGGCGGGCCCCGAGGCCCGGGCTCGAACCCTCGCCTGCCTCCTCAGCCTTCCGAGTCCGGGTTCCTGTGCCCCGGGGCCTCCCCCTGGGCAACCCTGAGTCCCGCGCCCCGAGGCCCCGGACCGCCCCGGCGCCGACGGTGCCCTTCGCAGCCGCGTCCATGCCTCGGGGCGAGAGAACAATCCGTTCCCCCACAGGGGGAAGCCGCCCGGGAAGCCCGGGGCGCCCCAGCCGCCCCCAATTCGGAGCATGACGCCCGGCCGCAGGCCCTCCCTCAACTCTGCTTCGGGAGTGCTCTCCGGTGCCGGGGCCGCCCAAAAACTCTCCTTCTGACTTCACCACTCATGAAACCGCAGAGAAAATAGAGCATATCCAACCATATATAGCCGTATGAGTGAACCTAGGAAGACAAGCATCCCTTTGATATTGCCCCAAGGCTCCTTGGAATCCTTTCCAATTTTCCCTCTGCCCTCATTGGAAATCTTTGAATGCAAAGACAAATCCATGAGGATCCATCCCCTTGGACAAAGGAGAAGCTATCATCCAAGTCTCTATCTGACCACAAACAGCCACCTGCCTCTCGATGCTGGCCATTCCAACACAGCCTAGGGCCAGTGGGATAAACACTGTTGGATCAAGGAATAATTTCTGTGTTCAAAACGCACACCGAGTCAATCTCATCTTCCCTTTAGAATCCAAGGGATTGCCTAGGAAAAAGATGTTCCAAATACCTTTGTCAGCCAGAAAGAAGCAGAGAAAAGGAGATCCCTGCCAGGTGCTCCCTGCAGAGAATCTCAGGAACTCTGGCACCCACACTAGATAACTTAGAGCTGGTTCCGTGTGCCAATTGTGAGCTCCACTGGAGACAAGACGTAAGCCCAGGGGGTTTGGGGTGAAAGAGAAGTTTTACCTCCCATCCTGGCATGGATGTGCCCCAATGGGCCTGCTCTTTTCTCTGAACACTGACTTCCTGGGACAAGCTGCCTGACGGACTCAGACGCTGATTTCCAAAGTTCAGGTCTCGTGGAGCCAGAGTGAAGAAGGGTCTTCAGGTGCGGAGAAGCAGGCGCCTCCCACCTAACGCCTGCACACCTGCTCCGATTCCTGGGAGAAGGAGAGACACATGCTTGTTTCTTAAGTGGTCATTGACTTCCTTCGAAAGCCGACCAATGCCCTTGTCCTTTGTGGAGAAAGAAACATGCTCTTCCAAACACTCGACTCCTCGGTTCCAAGTGCACCGTGAGTCGGGTTTGGTTCCCCCCGGCTCCAGAGCCCAACTGGGCGGACCCTCCGGAACCACTCTGACAGCGGATGGCCAGCAAACCTGGGGAAACAGGGCACAGTGCCGTGTGGGGGCTCGGCTCCAGGGTCTCTTATGCCCACTCTTGAACCTGGGGAATCAGAGACTATACAGCTCAGCACTCCGTCCTGGAGAAACAAGCTGCAGTGCCTCACGATCCAGGGTCTCTCACCCGACACCTCCCCACGGCCCCCAGAGCCAGCAGGCTGCACGGACTCCTCTTCCAGGGTGTTTCCCAGGGCAGCTCGCCACTGCCTCCAGTGGTGACGAGCAGCATTGCCACGTCTTCCGGGGTCTCTGGCGCCACGGCTCACCGCTCCCTCCAGTGGCGTGAACTGGCACTGCGGGGCTTTCCACAGACTCCTTAGGCAGCTCCCTAACCCTCCACAGGTCTGAAGCCACACTGGCACGGTCCCTCCAGATTGGGGACCTCTGGGCCACACCCCAGGAACCCACCTGCCACCCAGGAGGAAACTGTACCTTTTGAAGCTGCGCAGAGCCCTCAGAATGGAAAAAACCCACATGCATCCCAGGGGACAGCCCCAAATTGGACGGTCCCCACAGTCACAAACTCACACCCTGATGTGCTTCCTGACCCCCAGGTTCGATTCAGCAACTGGGGATCCAGCCTCAGCACCAGGAGGTAGGGCCTGGATCCCCCTAAGCCCTAACCCAAACTCTGGGTTGTGTTTTCAGGCTTCCGTGCCCAGAGACATGGCCAACAATCCCTCCAGATTGGGACCCCTGAGCCTCAACCAAGGACTCCGCCTACCATCCAGGAGAAAACCATGCCGTTCGGAGCGACCCAGAACCCTCAGACCAGGAGAAACCCACATGCATTCCAGAGGACACCCTCACCTCTGATGGCCCACATGGCAACAAAACCCAGAGACGGACATACCGCTTGACCACCGTCCTTGACTCAGCCCATGGGGGATCCCACCTCAAAGCCCCACTAAAGCCACCCCCAATATTAGTGGCCCACCCGGCCATGAAGCCGGATCTGCCAACCAGCCAGGCACATACCCTCACCTCAGCCCTGAGGGGACGACACCGCAGTGCTGTCAGATAGGGCCTGCCATGCCCCTGGGCCCTAAGCCTAACGATAGGTCAGGTGTACAGGTTTCTGTGCCCAGAGGACTGGCTCCTAAGCCCGTCCGAGTGGGGATGCCTGAGACTCGAACCGGCACATTGCCAGCTTCCTAGATTGAAACTGTCATTTGAAGATGAGCAGAAAACAGAGAGCAGGAGAAAACTATAGGATACTGGGTCACCACCAGCATTTGCAAACCCCATAGACACAAAAGAGAAATGTACCGGTGGTCCGTGTCATCTGGGACATTTTCTGGGTGGATGGGACATTTTCTGGGTGGAAGGCCCCCCCGCCTGGCCCGGGATCCCACCTGGACGCATCCGCACCCCGACGGAAAGCATCCCGCGAGTCGGACTCGGGCGAAGCCAAAGCCTCCCCCACCACAGCGCCAGGGACTCCCCTCCCTGGCACGGGCCGGTGGGGCCGGGCGGGCCCCGAGGCCCGGGCTCCCACCCTCGCCTGCCTCCTCAGCCTTCCGAGTCCGGGTTCCTGTGCCCCGGGGCCTCCCTCTGGGCAACCCTGAGTCCCGCGCCCCGAGGCCCCCGACCGACCCGGCGCCGACGGTGCCCTTCGCAGACGCGTCCTCGCCTCGGGGCGAGAGAAACCTCCGTTCACCCGCAGGGGGAAGCCGCAGCCCGGGGCGCCCCAGCCGCCCCCAAAGTCGGAGCACGACGCCCGGCCCCAGGCCCTCCCTCATCTCTGCTCCGGGAGTGCTCCCCGGCGCCGGGGCCGCCGGCGGGTCCGCGTCCTCTCGGCGCGTTTTCCGGGGGGCCGCGCCGGGCCCCGAGCGTGAAAGGGCCCTCGGCCCCGGGGAACAGGCCGGTCCCCGGGACTGCCCAACGCCGGCCGATTCTCACGAGCGTTCTGCCTAAACCGATCCCGGTTTGGGCAGAACGCTCGTGAGAATCGGCCGGAAAACGCCCGGCGAACTCGCTTCGGGCACAGCCCGTCTGCGGGGCCGCCCCCCGCGCCTGGCCCGGGACCCCGCGGGGTCGCGCCCGCACCCCGCCGCAAAGCCCCCCGCGAGTCCGCCGTGCGCGACGCCGACGCCTCCCGCTCCTCAGCGCCCGGGGCTCCCCTCCCTGGCACGGGCCGGTGGGGCCGGGATGGCCCCGAGGCCCGGGCTCCCACCCTCGCCTGCCTCCTCAGCCTTCCGAGTCCGGGGTCCTGTGCCCCGGGGCCTCCCCCTGGGCAACCCTGAGTCTCGCGCCCCGAGGCCTACGACCGCCCCGGCGCCGACGGTGCCCTTCGCAGCCGCGTCCTCGCCTCGGGGCGAGAGAAACCTCCGTTCCCCCGCAGGGGGCAGCCGCAGCCCTGGGCGCCCCAGCCGCCCCCAAAGTCGGAGCACGACGCCCGGCCCCAGGCCCTCCCTCAACTCTGCTCCGGGAGTGCTCCCCGGCGCCGGGGCCGCCGGCGGGTCCGCGTCCTCTCGGCGCGTTTTCCGGGGGGCCGCGACGGGCCCCGAGCGAGAAAGGGCCCTCGGCCCCGGGGAACAGGCCGGTCCCCGGGGCTGCCCAACGCCGGCCGATTCTCACGAGCGTTCTGCCCAAACCGATCCCGGTTTGGGCAGAACGCTCGTGAGAATCGGCCGGAAAACGCCCGGCGAACTCGCTTCGGGCGCAGCCCGTCTGCGGGGCCGCCCCCCGCGCCTGGCCCGGGACCCCGCGGGGTCGCGCCCGCACCCCGCCGCAAAGCCCCCCGCGAGTCCGCCGTGCGCGACGCCGACGCCTCCCGCTCCTCAGCGCCCTGGGCTCCCCTCCCTGGCGCGGGCCGGTGGGGCCGGGCGGGCCCCGAGGCCCGGGGTCCCACCCTCGCCTGCCTCCTCAGCCTTCCGAGTCCGGGGTCCTGTGCCCCGGGGCCTCGCCCTGGGCAACCCTGAGTCCCGCGCCCCGAGGCCCCCGACCGCCCCGGCGCCGACGGTGCCCTTCGCAGCCGCGTCCTCGCCTCGGGGCGAGAGAAACCTCCGTTCCCCCGCAGGGGGAAGCCGCAGCCCGGGGCGCCCCAGCCGCCCCCAAAGTCGGAGCACGACGCCCGGCCCCAGGCCCTCCCTCAACTCTGCTCCGGGAGTGCTCCCCGGCGCCAGGGCCGCAGGCGGGTCCGCGTCCTCTCGGCGCGTTTTCCGGGGGGCCGCGCCGGGCCCCGCGTGAGAAAGGGCCCTCGGCCCCGGGGACCAGGCCAGTCCCCGGGGCTGCCCAACGCCGGCCGATTCTCAGGAGCGTTCTGCCCAAACCGATCCCGGTTTGGGCAGAACGCTCGTGAGAATCGGCCGGAAAACGCCCGGCGAACTCGCTTCGGGCGCAGCCCGTCTGCGGGGCCGCCCCCCGCGCCTGGCCCGGGACCCCGCGGGGTCGCGCCCGCACCCTGCCGCAAAGCGCCCCGCACGTCCGCCGCGCGCGACGCCGACGCCTCCCGCTCCTCAGCGCCCGGGGCTCCCCTTCCTGGCGCGGGCCGGTGGGGCCGGGCGGGCCCCGAGGCCCGGGCTCGAACCCTCGCCTGCCTCCTCAGCCTTCCGAGTCCGGGTTCCTGTGCCCCGGGGCCTCCCCCTGGGCAACCCTGAGTCCCGCGCCCCGAGGCCCCGGACCGCCCCGGCGCCGACGGTGCCCTTCGCAGCCGCGTCCATGCCTCGGGGCGAGAGAACAATCCGTTCCCCCACAGGGGGAAGCCGCCCGGGAAGCCCGGGGCGCCCCAGCCGCCCCCAATTCGGAGCATGACGCCCGGCCGCAGGCCCTCCCTCAACTCTGCTTCGGGAGTGCTCTCCGGTGCCGGGGCCGCCCAAAAACTCTCCTTCTGACTTCACCACTCATGAAACCGCAGAGAAAATAGAGCATATCCAACCATATATAGCCGTATGAGTGAACCTAGGAAGACAAGCATCCCTTTGATATTGCCCCAAGGCTCCTTGGAATCCTTTCCAATTTTCCCTCTGCCCTCATTGGAAATCTTTGAATGCAAAGACAAATCCATGAGGATCCATCCCCTTGGACAAAGGAGAAGCTATCATCCAAGTCTCTATCTGACCACAAACAGCCACCTGCCTCTCGATGCTGGCCATTCCAACACAGCCTAGGGCCAGTGGGATAAACACTGTTGGATCAAGGAATAATTTCTGTGTTCAAAACGCACACCGAGTCAATCTCATCTTCCCTTTAGAATCCAAGGGATTGCCTAGGAAAAAGATGTTCCAAATACCTTTGTCAGCCAGAAAGAAGCAGAGAAAAGGAGATCCCTGCCAGGTGCTCCCTGCAGAGAATCTCAGGAACTCTGGCACCCACACTAGATAACTTAGAGCTGGTTCCGTGTGCCAATTGTGAGCTCCACTGGAGACAAGACGTAAGCCCAGGGGGTTTGGGGTGAAAGAGAAGTTTTACCTCCCATCCTGGCATGGATGTGCCCCAATGGGCCTGCTCTTTTCTCTGAACACTGACTTCCTGGGACAAGCTGCCTGACGGACTCAGACGCTGATTTCCAAAGTTCAGGTCTCGTGGAGCCAGAGTGAAGAAGGGTCTTCAGGTGCGGAGAAGCAGGCGCCTCCCACCTAACGCCTGCACACCTGCTCCGATTCCTGGGAGAAGGAGAGACACATGCTTGTTTCTTAAGTGGTCATTGACTTCCTTCTAAAGCCGACCAATGCCCTTGTCCTTTGTGGAGAAAGAAACATGCTCTTCCAAACACTCGACTCCTCGGTTCCAAGTGCACCGTGAGTCGGGTTTGGTTCCCCCCGGCTCCAGAGCCCAACTGGGCGGACCCTCCGGAACCACTCTGACAGCGGATGGCCAGCAAACCTGGGGAAACAGGGCACAGTGCCGTGTGGGGGCTCGGCTCCAGGGTCTCTTATGCCCACTCTTGAACCTGGGGAATCAGAGACTATACAGCTCAGCACTCCGTCCTGGAGAAACAAGCTGCAGTGCCTCACGATCCAGGGTCTCTCACCCGACACCTCCCCACGGCCCCCAGAGCCAGCAGGCTGCACGGACTCCTCTTCCAGGGTGTTTCCCAGGGCAGCTCGCCACTGCCTCCAGTGGTGACGAGCAGCATTGCCACGTCTTCCGGGGTCTCTGGCGCCACGGCTCACCGCTCCCTCCAGTGGCGTGAACTGGCACTGCGGGGCTTTCCACAGACTCCTTAGGCAGCTCCCTAACCCTCCACAGGTCTGAAGCCACACTGGCACGGTCCCTCCAGATTGGGGACCTCTGGGCCACACCCCAGGAACCCACCTGCCACCCAGGAGGAAACTGTACCTTTTGAAGCTGCGCAGAGCCCTCAGAATGGAAAAAACCCACATGCATCCCAGGGGACAGCCCCAAATTGGACGGTCCCCACAGTCACAAACTCACACCCTGATGTGCTTCCTGACCCCCAGGTTCGATTCAGCAACTGGGGATCCAGCCTCAGCACCAGGAGGTAGGGCCTGGATCCCCCTAAGCCCTAACCCAAACTCTGGGTTGTGTTTTCAGGCTTCCGTGCCCAGAGACATGGCCAACAATCCCTCCAGATTGGGACCCCTGAGCCTCAACCAAGGACTCCGCCTACCATCCAGGAGAAAACCATGCCGTTCGGAGCGACCCAGAACCCTCAGACCAGGAGAAACCC
This sequence comes from Martes martes, assembly GCF_963455335.1. Classification (NCBI taxonomy): domain Eukaryota; kingdom Metazoa; phylum Chordata; class Mammalia; order Carnivora; family Mustelidae; genus Martes; species Martes martes. Next base: position 11,545 of record NW_027666317.1, read on the forward strand.
ACATGCATTCCAGAGGACACCCTCACCTCTGATGGCCCACATGGCAACAAAACCCAGAGACGGACATACCGCTTGACCACCGTCCTTGACTCAGCCCATGGGGGATCCCACCTCAAAGCCCCACTAAAGCCACCCCCAATATTAGTGGCCCACCCGGCCATGAAGCCGGATCTGCCAACCAGCCAGGCACATACCCTCACCTCAGCCCTGAGGGGACGACACCGCAGTGCTGTCAGATAGGGCCTGCCATGCCCCTGGGCCCTAAGCCTAACGATAGGTCAGGTGTACAGGTTTCTGTGCCCAGAGGACTGGCTCCTAAGCCCGTCCGAGTGGGGATGCCTGAGACTCGAACCGGCACATTGCCAGCTTCCTAGATTGAAACTGTCATTTGAAGATGAGCAGAAAACAGAGAGCAGGAGAAAACTATAGGATACTGGGTCACCACCAGCATTTGCA
>NW_027666316.1:0-99647 GCF_963455335.1 Martes martes
ACCCTGAGTCCCGCGCCCCGAGGCCCCCGACCGCCCCGGCGCCGACGGTGCCCTTCGCAGCCGCGTCCACGCCTCGGGGCGAGAGAAACCTCCGTTCCCCCGCAGGGGGAAGCCGCAGCCCGGGGCGCCCCAGCCGCCCCCAAAGTCGGAGCACGACGCCCGGCCCCAGGCCCTCCCTCAACTCTGCTCCGGGAGGGCTCCCCGGCGCCAGGGCCGCCGGCGGGTCCGCGGCCTCTCGGCGCGTTTTCCGGGGGGCCGCGCCGGGCCCCGAGCGAGAAAGGGCCCGCGGCCCCGGGGACCAGGCCGGTCCCCGGGGCTGCCCAACGCCGGCCGATTCTCACGAGCGTTCTGCCCAAACCGATCCCGGTTTGGGCAGAACGCTCGTGAGAATCGGCCGGAAAACGCCCGGCGAACTCGCTTCGGGCGCAGCCCGTCTGCGGGGCCGCCCCCCGCGCCTGGCCCGGGACCCCGCGGGGTCGCGCCCGCGCCCCGCCGGAAAGCCCCCCGCGAGTCCGCCGCGCGCGACGCCGACGCCTCCCGCTCCTCAGCGCCCGGGGCTCCCCTCCCTGGCGCGGGCCGGTGGGGCCGGGCGGGCCCCGAGGCCCGGGCTCCAACCCTCGCCTGCCTCCTCAGCCTTCCGAGTCCGGGGTCCTGTGCCCCGGGGCCTCCCCCTGGGCAACACTGAGTCCCGCGCCCCGAGGCCCCCGACCGCCCCGGCGCCGACGGTGCCCTTCGCAGCCGCGTCCACGCCTCGGGGCGAGAGAAACCTCCGTTCCCCCGCAGGGGGAAGCCGCAGCCCGGGGCGCCCCAGCCGCCCCCAAAGTCGGAGCACGACGCCCGGCCCCAGGCCCTCCCTCAACTCAGCTCCGGGAGGGCTCCCCGGCGCCGGGGCCGCCGGCGGGTCCGCGGCCTCTCGGCGCGTTTTCCGGGGGGCCGCGCCGGGCCCCGAGCGAGAAAGGGCCCGCGGCCCCGGGGACCAGGCCGGTCCCCGGGGCTGCCCAACGCCGGCCGATTCTCACGAGCGTTCTGCCCAAACCGATCCCGGTTTGGGCAGAACGCTCGTGAGAATCGGCCGGAAAACGCCCGGCGAACTCGCTTCGGGCGCAGCCCGTCTGCGGGGCCGCCCCCCGCGCCTGGCCCGGGACCCCGCGGGGTCGCGCCCGCGCCCCGCCGGAAAGCCCCCCGCGAGTCCGCCGCGCGCGACGCCGACGCCTCCCGCTCCTCAGCGCCCGGGGCTCCCCTCCCTGGCGCGGGCCGGTGGGGCCGGGCGGGCCCCGAGGCCCGGGCTCCAACCCTCGCCTGCCTCCTCAGCCTTCCGAGCCCAGGGTCCTGTGCCCCGGGGCCTCCCCCTGGGCAACCCTGAGTCCCGCGCCCCGAGGCCCCCGACCGCCTCGGCGCCGACGGTGCCCTTCGCAGCCGCGTCCACGCCTCGGGGCGAGAGAAACCTCCGTTCCCCCGCAGTGGGAAGCCGCAGCCCGGGGCGCCCCAGCCGCCCCCAAAGTCGGAGCACGACGCCCGGCCCCAGGCCCTCCCTCAACTCTGCTCCGGGAGGGCTCCCCGGCGCCGGGGCCGCCGGCGGGGCCGCGTCCTCTCGGCGCGTTTTCCGGGGGGCCGCGCCGGGCCCCGAGCGAGAAAGGGCCCTCGGCCCCGGGGACCAGGCCGGTCCCCGGGGCTGCCCAACGCCGGCCGATTCTCACGAGCGTTCTGCCCAAACCGATCCCGGTTTGGGCAGAACGCTCGTGAGAATCGGCCGGAAAACGCCCGGCGAACTCGCTTCGGGCGCAGCCCGTCTGCGGGGCCGCCCCCCGCGCCTGGCCCGGGACCCCGCGGGGTCGCGCCCGCGCCCCGCCGGAAAGCCCCCCGCGAGTCCGCCGCGCGCGACGCCGACGCCTCCCGCTCCTCAGCGCCCGGGGCTCCCCTCCCTGGCGCGGGCCGGTGGGGCCGGGCGGGCCCCGAGGCCCGGGCTCCAACCCTCGCCTGCCTCCTCAGCCTTCCGAGTCCGGGGTTCTGTGCCCCGGGGCCTCCCCCTGGGCAACCCTGAGTCCCGCGCCCCGAGGCCCCCGACCGCCCCGGCGCCGACGGTGCCCTTCGCAGCCGCGTCCACGCCTCGGGGCGAGAGAAACCTCCGTTCCCCCGCAGGGGGAAGCCGCAGCCCGGGGCGCCCCAGCCGCCCCCAAAGTCGGAGCACGACGCCCGGCCCCAGGCCCTCCCTCAACTCTGCTCCGGGAGGGCTCCCCGGCGCCGGGGCCGCCGGCGGGTCCGCGGCCTCTCGGCGCGTTTTCCGGGGGGCCGCGCCGGGCCCCGAGCGAGAAAGGGCCCGCGGCCCCTGGGACCAGGCCGGTCGCCGGGGCTGCCCAACGCCGGCCGATTCTCACGAGCGTTCTGCCCAAACCGATCCCGGTTTGGGCAGAACGCTCGTGAGAATCGGCCGGAAAACGCCCGGCGAACTCGCTTCGGGCGCAGCCCGTCTGCGGGGCCGCCCCCCGCGCCTGGCCCGGGACCCCGCGGGGTCGCGCCCGCGCCCCGCCGGAAAGCCCCCCGCGAGTCCGCCGCGCGCGACGCCGACGCCTCCCGCTCCTCAGCGCCCGGGGCTCCCCTCCCTGGCGCGGGCCGGTGGGGCCGGGCGGGCCCCGAGGCCCGGGCTCCAACCCTCGCCTGCCTCCTCAGCCTTCCGAGTCCGGGGTCCTGTGCCCCGGGGCCTCCCCCTGGGCAACCCTGAGTCCCGCGCCCCGAGGCCCCCGACCGCCCCGGCGCCGACGGTGCCCTTCGCAGTCGCGTCCACGCCTCGGGGCGAGAGAAACCTCCGTTCCCCCGCAGGGGGAAGCCGCAGCCCGGGGCGCCCCAGCCGCCCCCAAAGTCGGAGCACGACGCCCGGCCCCAGGCCCTCCCTCAACTCTGCTCCGGGAGGGCTCCCCGGCGCCGGGGCCGCCGGCGGGTCCGCGGCCTCTCGGCGCGTTTTCCGGGGGGCCGCGCCGGGCCCCGAGCGAGAAAGGGCCCGCGGCCCCTGGGACCAGGCCGGTCGCCGGTGCTGCCCAACGCCGGCCGATTCTCACGAGCGTTCTGCCCAAACCGATCCCGGTTTGGGCAGAACGCTCGTGAGAATCGGCCGGAAAACGCCCGGCGAACTCGCTTCGGGCGCAGCCCGTCTGCGGGGCCGCCCCCCGCGCCTGGCCCGGGACCCCGCGGGGTCGCGCCCGCGCCCCGCCGGAAAGCCCCCCGCGAGTCCGCCGCGCGCGACGCCGACGCCTCCCGCTCCTCAGCGCCCGGGGCTCCCCTCCCTGGCGCGGGCCGGTGGGGCCGGGCGGGCCCCGAGGCCCGGGCTCCAACCCTCGCCTGCCTCCTCAGCCTTCCGAGTCCGGGGTCCTGTGCCCCGGGGCCTCCCCCTGGGCAACCCTGAGTCCCGCGCCCCGAGGCCCCCGACCGCCCCGGCGCCGACGGTGCCCTTCGCAGCCGCGTCCACGCCTCGGGGCGAGAGAAACCTCCGTTCCCCCGCAGGGGGAAGCCGCAGCCCGGGGCGCCCCAGCCGCCCCCAAAGTCGGAGCACGACGCCCGGCCCCAGGCCCTCCCTCAACTCTGCTCCGGGAGGGCTCCCCGGCGCCGGGGCCGCCGGCGGGGCCGCGTCCTCTCGGCGCGTTTTCCGGGGGGCCGCGCCGCGCCCCGAGCGAGAAAGGGCCCGCGGCCCCGGGGACCAGGCCGGTCCCCGGGGCTGCCCAACGCCGGCCGATTCTCACGAGCGTTCTGCCCAAACCGATCCCGGTTTGGGCAGAACGCTCGTGAGAATCGGCCGGAAAACGCCCGGCGAACTCGCTTCGGGCGCAGCCCGTCTGCGGGGCCGCCCCCCGCGCCTGGCCCGGGACCCCGCGGGGTCGCGCCCGCGCCCCGCCGGAAAGCCCCCCGCGAGTCCGCCGCGCGCGACGCCGACGCCTCCCGCTCCTCAGCGCCCGGGGCTCCCCTCCCTGGCGCGGGCCGGTGGGGCCGGGCGGGCCCCGAGGCCCGGGCTCCAACCCTCGCCTGCCTCCTCAGCCTTCCGAGTCCGGGGTCCTGTGCCCCGGGGCCTCCCCCTGGGCAACCCTGAGTCCCGCGCCCCGAGGCCCCCGACCGCCCCGGCGCCGACGGTGCCCTTCGCAGCCGCGTCCACGCCTCGGGGCGAGAGAAACCTCCGTTCCCCCGCAGGGGCAAGCCGCAGCCCAGGGCGCCCCAGCCGCCCCCAAAGTCGGAGCACGATGCACGGCCCCAGGCCCTCCCTCAACTCTGCTCCGGGAGGGCTCCCCGGCGCCAGGGCCGCCGGCGGGTCCGCGGCCTCTCGGCGCGTTTTCCGGGGGGCCGCGCCGGGCCCCGAGCGAGAAAGGGCCCGCGGCCCCGGGGACCAGGCCGGTCCCCGGGGCTGCCCAACGCCGGCCGATTCTCACGAGCGTTCTGCCCAAACCGATCCCGGTTTGGGCAGAACGCTCGTGAGAATCGGCCGGAAAACGCCCGGCGAACTCGCTTCGGGCGCAGCCCGTCTGCGGGGCCGCCCCCCGCGCCTGGCCCGGGACCCCGCGGGGTCGCGCCCGCGCCCCGCCGGAAAGCCCCCCGCGAGTCCGCCGCGCGCGACGCCGACGCCTCCCGCTCCTCAGCGCCCGGGGCTCCCCTCCCTGGCGCGGGCCGGTGGGGCCGGGCGGGCCCCGAGGCCCGGGCTCCAACCCTCGCCTGCCTCCTCAGCCTTCCGAGCCCGGGGTCCTGTGCCCCGGGGCCTCCCCCTGGGCAACCCTGAGACCCGCGCCCCGAGGCCCCCGACCGCCCCGGCGCCGACGGTGCCCTTCGCAGCCGCGTCCACGCCTCGGGGCGAGAGAAACCTCCGTTCCCCCGCAGGGGGAAGCCGCAGCCCGGGGCGCCCCAGCCGCCCCCAAAGTCGGAGCACGACGCCCGGCCCCAGGCCCTCCCTCAACTCTGCTCCGGAAGGGCTCCCCGGCGCCGGGGCCGCCGGCGGGTCCGCGGCCTCTCGGCGCGTTTTCCGGGGGGCCGCGCCGGGCCCTGAGCGAGAAAGGGCCCGCGGCCCCGGGGACCAGGCCGGTCGCCGGGGCTGCCCAACGCCGGCCGATTCTCACGAGCGTTCTGCCCAAACCGATCCCGGTTTGGGCAGAACGCTCGTGAGAATCGGCCGGAAAACGCCCGGCGAACTCGCTTCGGGCGCAGCCCGTCTGCGGGGCCGCCCCCCGCGCCTGGCCCGGGACCCCGCGGGGTCGCGCCCGCGCCCCGCCGGAAAGCCCCCCGCGAGTCCGCCGCGCGCGACGCCGACGCCTCCCGCTCCTCAGCGCCCGGGGCTCCCCTCCCTGGCGCGGGCCGGTGGGGCCGGGCGGGCCCCGAGGCCCGGGCTCCAACCCTCGCCTGGCTCCTCAGCCTTCCGAGTCCGGGGTCCTGTGCCCCGGGGCCTCCCCCTGGGCAACCCTGAGTCCCGCGCCCCGAGGCCCCCTACCGCCCCGGCGCCGACGGTGCCCTACGCAGCCGCGTCCACGCCTCGGGGCGAGAGAAACCTCCGTTCCCCCGCAGGGGGAAGCCGCAGCCCGGGGCGCCCCAGCCGCCCCCAAAGTCGGAGCACGACGCCCGGCCCCAGGCCCTCCCTCAACTCTGCTCCGGGAGGGCTCCCCGGCGCCGGGGCCGCCGGCGGGTCCGCGGCCTCTCGGCGCGTTTTCCGGGGGGCCGCGCCGGGCCCCGAGCGAGAAAGGGCCCGCGGCCCCGGGGACCAGGCCGGTCCCCGGGGCTGCCCAACGCCGGCCGATTCTCACGAGCGTTCTGCCCAAACCGATCCCGGTTTGGGCAGAACGCTCGTGAGAATCGGCCGGAAAACGCCCGGCGAACTCGCTTCGGGCGCAGCCCGTCTGCGGGGCCGCCCCCCGCGCCTGGCCCGGGACCCCGCGGGGTCGCGCCCGCGCCCCGCCGGAAAGCCCCCCGCGAGTCCGCCGCGCGCGACGCCGACGCCTCCCGCTCCTCAGCGCCCGGGGCTCCCCTCCCTGGCGCGGGCCGGTGGGGCCGGGCGGGCCCCGAGGCCCGGGCTCCAACCCTCGCCTGCCTCCTCAGCCTTCCGAGTCCGGGGTCCTGTGCCCCGGGGCCTCCCCCTGGGCAACCCTGAGTCCCGCGCCCCGAGGCCCCCGACCGCCCCGGCGCCGACGGTGCCCTCCGCAGCCGCGTCCACGCCTCGGGGCGAGAGAAACCTCCGTTCCCCCGCAGGGGGAAGCCGCAGCCCAGGGCGCCCCAGCCGCCCCCAAAGTCGGAGCACGACGCCCGGCCCCAGGCCCTCCCTCAACTCTGCTCCGGGAGGGCTCCCCGGCGCCGGGGCCGCCGGCGGGTCCGCGGCCTCTCGGCGCGTTTTCCGGGGGGCCGCGCCAGCCCCGAGCGAGAAAGGGCCCGCGGCCCCTGGGACCAGGCCGGTCGCCGGGGCTGCCCAACGCCGGCCGATTCTCACGAGCGTTCTGCCCAAACCGATCCCGGTTTGGGCAGAACGCTCGTGAGAATCGGCCGGAAAACGCCCGGCGAACTCGCTTCGGGCGCAGCCCGTCTGCGGGGCCGCCCCCCGCGCCTGGCCCGGGACCCCGCGGGGTCGCGCCCGCGCCCCGCCGGAAAGCCCCCCGCGAGTCCGCCGCGCGCGACGCCGACGCCTCCCGCTCCTCAGCGCCCGGGGCTCCCCTCCCTGGCGCGGGCCGGTGGGGCCGGGCGGGCCCCGAGGCCCGGGCTCCAACCCTCGCCTGCCTCCTCAGCCTTCCGAGTCCGGGGTCCTGTGCCCCGGGGCCTCCCCCTGGGCAACACTGAGTCCCGCGCCCCGAGGCCCCCGACCGCCCCGGCGCCGACGGTGCCCTTCGCAGCCGCGTCCACGCCTCGGGGCGAGAGAAACCTCGTTCCCCCGCAGGGGGAAGCCGCAGCCCGGGGCGCCCCAGCCGCCCCCAAAGTCGGAGCACGACGCCCGGCCCCAGGCCCTCCCTCAACTCTGCTCCGGGAGGGCTCCCCGGCGCCGGGGCCGCCGGCGGGTCCGCGGCCTCTCGGCGCGTTTTCCGGGGGGCCGCGCCGGGCCCCGAGCGAGAAAGGGCCCGCGGCCCCGGGGACCAGGCCGGTCCCCGGGGCTGCCCAACGCCGGCCGATTCTCACGAGCGTTCTGCCCAAACCGATCCCGGTTTGGGCAGAACGCTCGTGAGAATCGGCCGGAAAACGCCCGGCGAACTCGCTTCGGGCGCAGCCCGTCTGCGGGGCCGCCCCCCGCGCCTGGCCCGGGACCCCGCGGGGTCGCGCCCGCGCCCCGCCGGAAAGCCCCCAGCGAGTCCGCCGCGCGCGACGCCGACGCCTCCCGCTCCTCAGCGCCCGGGGCTCCCCTCCCTGGCGCGGGCCGGTGGGGCCGGGCGGGCCCCGAGGCCCGGGCTCCAACCCTCGCCTGCCTCCTCAGCCTTCCGAGCCCAGGGTCCTGTGCCCCGGGGCCTCCCCCTGGGCAACCCTGAGTCCCGCGCCCCGAGGCCCCCGACCGCCTCGGCGCCGACGGTGCCCTTCGCAGCCGCGTCCACGCCTCGGGGCGAGAGAAACCTCCGTTCCCCCGCAGTGGGAAGCCGCAGCCCGGGGCGCCCCAGCCGCCCCCAAAGTCGGAGCACGACGCCCGGCCCCAGGCCCTCCCTCAACTCTGCTCCGGGAGGGCTCCCCGGCGCCGGGGCCGCCGGCGGGGCCGCGTCCTCTCGGCGCGTTTTCCGGGGGGCCGCGCCGCGCCCCGAGCGAGAAAGGGCCCTCGGCCCCGGGGACCAGGCCGGTCCCCGGGGCTGCCCAACGCCGGCCGATTCTCACGAGCGTTCTGCCCAAACCGATCCCGGTTTGGGCAGAACGCTCGTGAGAATCGGCCGGAAAACGCCCGGCGAACTCGCTTCGGGCGCAGCCCGTCTGCGGGGCCGCCCCCCGCTCCTGGCCCGGGACCCCGCGGGGTCGCGCCCGCGCCCCGCCGGAAAGCCCCCCGCGAGTCCGCCGCGCGCGACGCCGACGCCTCCCGCTCCTCAGCGCCCGGGGCTCCCCTCCCTGGCGCGGGCCGGTGGGGCCGGGCGGGCCCCGAGGCCCGGGCTGCAACCCTCGCCTGCCTCCTCAGCCTTCCGAGTCCGGGGTCCTGTGCCCCGGGGCCTCCCCCTGGGCAACCCTGAGTCCCGCGCCCCGAGGCCCCCGACCGCCCCGGCGCCGACGGTGCCCTTCGCAGCCGCGTCCACGCCTCGGGGCGAGAGAAACCTCCGTTCCCCCGCAGGGGGAAGCCGCAGCCCGGGGCGCCCCAGCCGCCCCCAAAGTCGGAGCACGACGCCCGGCCCCAGGCCCTCCCTCAACTCTGCTCCGGGAGGGCTCCCCGGCGCCGGGGCCGCCGGCGGGTCCGCGGCCTCTCGGCGCGTTTTCCGGGGGGCCGCGCCGGGCCCCGAGCGAGAAAGGGCCCGCGGCCCCGGGGACCAGGCCGGTCCCCGGGGCTGCCCAACGCCGGCCGATTCTCACGATCGTTCTGCCCAAACCGATCCCGGTTTGGGCAGAACGCTCGTGAGAATCGGCCGGAAAACGCCCGGCGAACTCGCTTCGGGCGCAGCCCGTCTGCGGGGCCGCCCCCCGCGCCTGGCCCGGGACCCCGCGGGGTCGCGCCCGCGCCCCGCCGGAAAGCCCCCCGCGAGTCCGCCGCGCGCGACGCCGACGCCTCCCGCTCCTCAGCGCCCGGGGCTCCCCTCCCTGGCGCGGGCCGGTGGGGCCGGGCGGGCCCCGAGGCCCGGGCTCCAACCCTCGCCTGCCTCCTCAGCCTTCCGAGCCCAGGGTCCTGTGCCCCGGGGCCTCCCCCTGGGCAACCCTGAGTCCCGCGCCCCGAGGCCCCCGACCGCCTCGGCGCCGACGGTGCCCTTCGCAGCCGCGTCCACGCCTCGGGGCGAGAGAAACCTCCGTTCCCCCGCAGTGGGAAGCCGCAGCCCGGGGCGCCCCAGCCGCCCCCAAAGTCGGAGCACGACGCCCGGCCCCAGGCCCTCCCTCAACTCTGCTCCGGGAGGGCTCCCCGGCGCCGGGGCCGCCGGCGGGGCCGCGTCCTCTCGGCGCGTTTTCCGGGGGGCCGCGCCGCGCCCCGAGCGAGAAAGGGCCCTCGGCCCCGGGGACCAGGCCGGTCCCCGGGGCTGCCCAACGCCGGCCGATTCTCACGAGCGTTCTGCCCAAACCGGGATCGGTTTGGGCAGAACGCTCATGAGAATCGGCCGGAAAACGCCCGGCGAACTCGCTTCGGGCGCAGCCCGTCTGCGGGGCCGCCCCCCGCGCCTGGCCCGGGACCCCGCGGGGTCGCGCCCGCGCCCCGCCGGAAAGCCCCCCGCGAGTCTGCCGCGCGCGACGCCGACGCCTCCCGCTCCTCAGCGCCCGGGGCTCCCCTCCCTGTCGCGGGCCGGTGGGGCCGGGCGGGCCCCGAGGCCCGGGCTCCAACCCTCGCCTGCCTCCTCAGCCTTCCGAGTCCGGGGTCCTGTGCCCCGGGGCCTCCCCCTGGGCAACCCTGAGTCCCGCGCCCCGAGGCCCCCGACCGCCCCGGCGCCGACGGTGCCCTTCGCAGCCGCGTCCACGCCTCGGGGCCAGAGAAACCTCCGTTCCCCCGCAGGGGGAAGCCGCAGCCCGGGGCGCCCCAGCCGCCCCCAAAGTCGGAGCACGACGCCCGGCCCCAGGCCCTCCCTCAACTCTGCTCCGGGAGGGCTCCCCGGCGCCGGGGCCGCCGGCGGGTCCGCGGCCTCTCGGCGCGTTTTCCGGGGGGCCGCGCCGGGCCCCGAGCGAGAAAGGGCCCGCGGCCCCGGGGACCAGGCCGGTCCCCGGGGCTGCCCAACGCCGGCCGATTCTCACGAGCGTTCTGCCCAAACCGATCCCGGTTTGGGCAGAACGCTCGTGAGAATCGGCCGGAAAACGCCCGGCGAACTCGCTTCGGGCGCAGCCCGTCTGCGGGGCCGCCCCCCGCGCCTGGCCCGGGACCCCGCGGGGTCGCGCCCGCGCCCCGCCGGAAAGCCCCCCGCGAGTCCGCCGCGCGCGACGCCGACGCCTCCCGCTCCTCAGCGCCCGGGGCTCCCCTCCCTGGCGCGGGCCGGTGGGGCCGGGCGGGCCCCGAGGCCCGGGCTCCAACCCTCGCCTGCCTCCTCAGCCTTCCGAGTCCGGGGTCCTGTGCCCCGGGGCCTCCCCCTGGGCAACCCTGAGTCCCGCGCCCCGAGGCCCCCGACCGCCCCGGCGCCGACGGTGCCCTTCGCAGCCGCGTCCACGCCTCGGGGCGAGAGAAACCTCCGTTCCCCCGCAGGGGGAAGCCGCAGCCCGGGGCGCCCCAGCCGCCCCCAAAGTCGGAGCACGACGCCCGGCCCCAGGCCCTCCCTCAACTCAGCTCCGGGAGGGCTCCCCGGCGCCGGGGCCGCCGGCGGGTCCGCGGCCTCTCGGCGCGTTTTCCGGGGGGCCGCGCCGGGCCCCGAGCGAGAAAGGGCCCGCGGCCCCGGGGACCAGGCCGGTCCCCGGGGCTGCCCAACGCCGGCCGATTCTCACGAGCGTTCTGCCCAAACCGATCCCGGTTTGGGCAGAACGCTCGTGAGAATCGGCCGGAAAACGCCCGGCGAACTCGCTTCGGGCGCAGCCCGTCTGCGGGGCCGCCCCCCGCGCCTGGCCAGGGACCCCGCGGGGTCGCGCCCGCGCCCCGCCGGAAAGCCCCCCGCGAGTCCGCCGCGCGCGACGCCGACGCCTCCCGCTCCTCAGCGCCCGGGGCTCCCCTCCCTGGCGCGGGCCGGTGGGGCCGGGCGGGCCCCGAGGCCCGGGCTCCAACCCTCGCCTGCCTCCTCAGCCTTCCGAGCCCAGGGTCCTGTGCCCCGGGGCCTCCCCCTGGGCAACCCTGAGTCCCGCGCCCCGAGGCCCCCGACCGCCCCGGCGCCGACGGTGCCCTTCGCAGCCGCGTCCACGCCTCGGGGCGAGAGAAACCTCCGTTCCCCCGCAGTGGGAAGCCGCAACCCGGGGCGCCCCAGCCGCCCCCAAAGTCGGAGCACGACGCCCGGCCCCAGGCCCTCCCTCAACTCTGCTCCGGGAGGGCTCCCCGGCGCCGGGGCCGCCGGCGGGGCCGCGTCCTCTCGGCGCGTTTTCCGGGGGGCCGCGCCGCGCCCCGAGCGAGAAAGGGCCCTCGGCCCCGGGGACCAGGCCGGTCCCCGGGGCTGCCCAACGCCGGCCGATTCTCACGAGCGTTCTGCCCAAACCGATCCCGGTTTGGGCAGAACGCTCGTGAGAATCGGCCGGAAAACGCCCGGCGAACTCGCTTCGGGCGCAGCCCGTCTGCGGGGCCGCCCCCCGCGCCTGGCCCGGGACCCCGCGGGGTCGCGCCCGCGCCCCGCCGGAAAGCCCCCCGCGAGTCCGCCGCGCGACGCCGACGCCTCCCGCTCCTCAGCGCCCGGGGCTCCCCTCCCTGGCGCGGGCCGGTGGGGCCGGGCGGGCCCCGAGGCCCGGGCTCCAACCCTCGCCTGCCTCCTCAGCCTTCCGAGTCCGGGGTCCTGTGCCCCGGGGCCTCCCCCTGGGCAACCCTGAGTCCCGCGCCCCGAGGCCCCCGACCGCCCCGGCGCCGACGGTGCCCTTCGCAGCCGCGTCCACGCCTCGGGGCGAGAGAAACCTCCGTTCCCCCGCAGGGGGAAGCCGCAGCCCGGGGCGCCCCAGCCGCCCCCAAAGTCGGAGCACGACGCCCGGCCCCAGGCCCTCCCTCAACTCTGCTCCGGGAGGGCTCCCCGGCGCCGGGGCCGCCGGCGGGTCCGCGGCCTCTCGGCGCGTTTTCCGGGGGGCCGCGCCGGGCCCCGAGCGAGAAAGGGCCCGCGGCCCCGGGGACCAGGCCGGTCCCCGGGGCTGCCCAACGCCGGCCGATTCTCACGAGCGTTCTGCCCAAACCGATCCCGGTTTGGGCAGAACGCTCGTGAGAATCGGCCGGAAAACGCCCGGCGAACTCGCTTCGGGCGCAGCCCGTCTGCGGGGCCGCCCCCCGCGCCTGGCCCGGGACCCCGCGGGGTCGCGCCCGCGCCCCGCCGGAAAGCCCCCCGCGAGTCCGCCGCGCGCGACGCCGACGCCTCCCGCTCCTCAGCGCCCGGGGCTCCCCTCCCTGGCGCGGGCCGGTGGGGCCGGGCGGGCCCCGAGGCCCGGGCTCCAACCCTCGCCTGCCTCCTCAGCCTTCCGAGTCCGGGGTCCTGTGCCCCGGGGCCTCCCCCTGGGCAACCCTGAGTCCCGCGCCCCGAGGCCCCCGACCGCCCCGGCGCCGACGGTGCCCTTCGCAGCCGCGTCCACGCCTCGGGGCGAGAGAAACCTCCGTTCCCCCGCAGGGGGAAGCCGCAGCCCGGGGCGCCCCAGCCGCCCCCAAAGTCGGAGCACGACGCCCGGCCCCAGGCCCTCCCTCAACTCTGCTCTGGGAGGGCTCCCCGGCGCCGGGGCCGCCGGCGGGTCCGCGGCCTCTCGGCGCGTTTTCCGGGGGGCCGCGCCGGGCCCCGAGCGAGAAAGGGCCCGCGGCCCCGGGGACCAGGCCGGTCCACGGGGCTGCCCAACGCCGGCCGATTCTCACGAGCGTTCTGCCCAAACCGATCCCGGTTTGGGCAGAACGCTCGTGAGAATCGGCCGGAAAACGCCCGGCGAACTCGCTTCGGGCGCAGCCCGTCTGCGGGGCCGCCCCCCGCGCCTGGCCCGGGACCCCGCGGGGTCGCGCCCGCGCCCCGCCGGAAAGCCCCCCGCGAGTCCGCCGCGCGCGACGCCGACGCCTCCCGCTCCTCAGCGCCCGGGGCTCCCCTCCCTGGCGCGGGCCGGTGGGGCCGGGCGGGCCCCGAGGCCCAGGCTCCAACCCTCGCCTGCCTCCTCAGCCTTCCGAGTCCGGGGTCCTGTGCCCCGGGGCCTCCCCCTGGGCAACCCTGAGTCCCGCGCCCCGAGGCCCCCGATCGCCCCGGCGCCGACGGTGCCCTTCGCAGCCGCGTCCACGCCTCGGGGCGAGAGAAACCTCCGTTCCCTCGCAGGGGGAAGCCGCAGCCCGGGGCGCCCCAGCCGCCCCCAAAGTCGGAGCACGACGCCCGGCCCCAGGCCCTCCCTCAACTCTGCTCCGGGAGGGCTCCCCGGCGCCGGGGCCGCCGGCGGGGCCGCGTCCTCTCGGCGCGTTTTCCGGGGGGCCGCGCCGCGCCCCGAGCGAGAAAGGGCCCTCGGCCCCGGGGACCAGGCCGGTCCCCGGGGCTGCCCAACGCCGGCCGATTCTCACGAGCGTTCTGCCCAAACCGATCCCGGTTTGGGCAGAACGCTCGTGAGAATCGGCCGGAAAACGCCCGGCGAACTCGCTTCGGGCGCAGCCCGTCTGCGGGGCCGCCCCCCGCGCCTGGCCCGGGACCCCGCGGGGTCGCGCCCGCGCCCCGCCGGAAAGCCCCCCGCGAGTCCGCCGCGCGTGACGCCGACGCCTCCCGCTCCTCAGCGCCCGGGGCTCCCCTCCCTGGCGCGGGCCGGTGGGGCCGGGCGGGCCCCGAGGCCCGGGCTCCAACCCTCGCCTGCCTCCTCAGCCTTCCGAGTCCGGGGTCCTGTGCCCCGGGGCCTCCCCCTGGGCAACCCTGAGTCCCGCGCCCCGAGGCCCCCGACCGCCCCGGCGCCGACGGTGCCCTTCGCAGCCGCGTCCACGCCTCGGGGCGAGAGAAACCTCCGTTCCCCCGCAGGGGCAAGCCGCAGCCCAGGGCGCCCCAGCCGCCCCCAAAGTCGGAGCACGATGCACGGCCCCAGGCCCTCCCTCAACTCTGCTCCGGGAGGGCTCCCCGGCGCCAGGGCCGCCGGCGGGTCCGCGGCCTCTCGGCGCGTTTTCCGGGGGGCCGCGCCGGGCCCCGAGCGAGAAAGGGCCCGCGGCCCCGGGGACCAGGCCGGTCCCCGGGGCTGCCCAACGCCGGCCGATTCTCACGAGCGTTCTGCCCAAACCGATCCCGGTTTGGGCAGAACGCTCGTGAGAATCGGCCGGAAAACGCCCGGCGAACTCGCTTCGGGCGCAGCCCGTCTGCGGGGCCGCCCCCCGCGCCTGGCCCGGGACCCCGCGGGGTCGCGCCCGCGCCCCGCCGGAAAGCCCCCCGCGAGTCCGCCGCGCGCGACGCCGACGCCTCCCGCTCCTCAGCGCCCGGGGCTCCCCTCCCTGGCGCGGGCCGGTGGGGCCGGGCGGGCCCCGAGGCCCGGGCTCCAACCCTCGCCTGCCTCCTCAGCCTTCCGAGTCCGGGGTCCTGTGCCCCGGGGCCTCCCCCTGGGCAACCCTGAGTCCCGCGCCCCGAGGCCCCCGACCGCCCCGGCGCCGACGGTGCCCTTCGCAGCCGCGTCCACGCCTCGGGGCGAGAGAAACCTCCGTTCCCCCGCAGGGGGAAGCCGCAGCCCGGGGCGCCCCAGCCGCCCCCAAAGTCGGAGCACGACGCCCGGCCCCAGGCCCTCCCTCAACTCTGCTCCGGGAGGGCTCCCCTGCGCCGGGGCCGCCGGCGGGTCCGCGGCCTCTCGGCGCGTTTTCCGGGGGGCCGCGCCGGGCCCCGAGCGAGAAAGGGCCCGCGGCCCCGGGGACCAGGCCGGTCCCCGGGGCTGCCCAACGCCGGCCGATTCTCACGAGCGTTCTGCCCAAACCGATCCCGGTTTGGGCAGAACGCTCGTGAGAATCGGCCGGAAAACGCCCGGCGAACTCGCTTCGGGCGCAGCCCGTCTGCGGGGCCGCCCCCCGCGCCTGGCCCGGGACCCCGCGGGGTCGCGCCCGCGCCCCGCCGGAAAGCCCCCCGCGAGTCCGCCGCGCGCGACGCCGACGCCTCCCGCTCCTCAGCGCCCGGGGCTCCCCTCCCTGGCGCGGGCAGGTGGGGCCGGGCGGGCCCCGAGGCCCGGGCTCCAACCCTCGCCTGCCTCCTCAGCCTTCCGAGTCCGGGGTCCTGTGCCCCGGGGCCTCCCCCTGGGCAACCCTGAGTCCCGCGCCCCGAGGCCCCCGACCGCCCCGGCGCCGACGGTGCCCTCCGCAGCCGCGTCCACGCCTCGGGGCGAGAGAAACCTCCGTTCCCCCGCAGGGGGAAGCCGCAGCCCAGGGCGCCCCAGCCGCCCCCAAAGTCGGAGCACGACGCCCGGCCCCAGGCCCTCCCTCAACTCTGCTCCGGGAGGGCTCCCCGGCGCCGGGGCCGCCGGCGGGTCCGCGGCCTCTCGGCGCGTTTTCCGGGGGGCCGCGCCGGGCCCCGAGCGAGAAAGGGCCCGCGGCCCCTGGGACCAGGCCGGTCGCCGGGGCTGCCCAACGCCGGCCGATTCTCACGAGCGTTCTGCCCAAACCGATCCCGGTTTGGGCAGAACGCTCGTGAGAATCGGCCGGAAAACGCCCGGCGAACTCGCTTCGGGCGCAGCCCGTCTGCGGGGCCGCCCCCCGCGCCTGGCCCGGGACCCCGCGGGGTCGCGCCCGCGCCCCGCCGGAAAGCCCCCCGCGAGTCCGCCGCGCGCGACGCCGACGCCTCCCGCTCCTCAGCGCCCGGGGCTCCCCTCCCTGGCGCGGGCCGGTGGGGCCGGGCGGGCCCCGAGGCCCGGGCTCCAACCCTCGCCTGCCTCCTCAGCCTTCCGAGTCCGGGGTCCTGTGCCCCGGGGCCTCCCCCTGGGCAACCCTGAGTCCCGCGCCCCGAGGCCCCCGACCGCCCCGGCGCCGACGGTGCCCTTCGCAGCCGCGTCCACGCCTCGGGGCGAGAGAAACCTCCGTTCCCCCGCAGGGGGAAGCCGCAGCCCGGGGCGCCCCAGCCGCCCCCAAAGTCGGAGCACGACGCCCGGCCCCAGGCCCTCCCTCAACTCTGCTCCGGGAGGGCTCCCCGGCGCCAGGGCCGCCGGCGGGTCCGCGGCCTCTCGGCGCGTTTTCCGGGGGGCCGCGCCGGGCCCCGAGCGAGAAAGGGCCCGCGGCCCCGGGGACCAGGCCGGTCCCCGGGGCTGCCCAACGCCGGCCGATTCTCACGAGCGTTCTGCCCAAACCGATCCCGGTTTGGGCAGAACGCTCGTGAGAATCGGCCGGAAAACGCCCGGCGAACTCGCTTCGGGCGCAGCCCGTCTGCGGGGCCGCCCCCCGCGCCTGGCCCGGGACCCCGCGGGGTCGCGCCCGCGCCCCGCCGGAAAGCCCCCCGCGAGTCCGCCGCGCGCGACGCCGACGCCTCCCGCTCCTCAGCGCCCGGGGCTCCCCTCCCTGGCGCGGGCCGGTGGGGCCGGGCGGGCCCCGAGGCCCGGGCTCCAACCCTCGCCTGCCTCCTCAGCCTTCCGAGTCCGGGGTCCTGTGCCCCGGGGCCTCCCCCTGGGCAACACTGAGTCCCGCGCCCCGAGGCCCCCGACCGCCCCGGCGCCGACGGTGCCCTTCGCAGCCGCGTCCACGCCTCGGGGCGAGAGAAACCTCCGTTCCCCCGCAGGGGGAAGCCGCAGCCCGGGGCGCCCCAGCCGCCCCCAAAGTCGGAGCACGACGCCCGGCCCCAGGCCCTCCCTCAACTCAGCTCCGGGAGGGCTCCCCGGCGCCGGGGCCGCCGGCGGGTCCGCGGCCTCTCGGCGCGTTTTCCGGGGGGCCGCGCCGGGCCCCGAGCGAGAAAGGGCCCGCGGCCCCGGGGACCAGGCCGGTCCCCGGGGCTGCCCAACGCCGGCCGATTCTCACGAGCGTTCTGCCCAAACCGATCCCGGTTTGGGCAGAACGCTCGTGAGAATCGGCCGGAAAACGCCCGGCGAACTCGCTTCGGGCGCAGCCCGTCTGCGGGGCCGCCCCCCGCGCCTGGCCCGGGACCCCGCGGGGTCGCGCCCGCGCCCCGCCGGAAAGCCCCCCGCGAGTCCGCCGCGCGCGACGCCGACGCCTCCCGCTCCTCAGCGCCCGGGGCTCCCCTCCCTGGCGCGGGCCGGTGGGGCCGGGCGGGCCCCGAGGCCCGGGCTCCAACCCTCGCCTGCCTCCTCAGCCTTCCGAGCCCAGGGTCCTGTGCCCCGGGGCCTCCCCCTGGGCAACCCTGAGTCCCGCGCCCCGAGGCCCCCGACCGCCTCGGCGCCGACGGTGCCCTTCGCAGCCGCGTCCACGCCTCGGGGCGAGAGAAACCTCCGTTCCCCCGCAGTGGGAAGCCGCAGCCCGGGGCGCCCCAGCCGCCCCCAAAGTCGGAGCACGACGCCCGGCCCCAGGCCCTCCCTCAACTCTGCTCCGGGAGGGCTCCCCGGCGCCGGGGCCGCCGGCGGGGCCGCGTCCTCTCGGCGCGTTTTCCGGGGGGCCGCGCCGGGCCCCGAGCGAGAAAGGGCCCTCGGCCCCGGGGACCAGGCCGGTCCCCGGGGCTGCCCAACGCCGGCCGATTCTCACGAGCGTTCTGCCCAAACCGATCCCGGTTTGGGCAGAACGCTCGTGAGAATCGGCCGGAAAACGCCCGGCGAACTCGCTTCGGGCGCAGCCCGTCTGCGGGGCCGCCCCCCGCGCCTGGCCCGGGACCCCGCGGGGTCGCGCCCGCGCCCCGCCGGAAAGCCCCCCGCGAGTCCGCCGCGCGCGACGCCGACGCCTCCCGCTCCTCAGCGCCCGGGGCTCCCCTCCCTGGCGCGGGCCGGTGGGGCCGGGCGGGCCCCGAGGCCCGGGCTCCAACCCTCGCCTGCCTCCTCAGCCTTCCGAGTCCGGGGTTCTGTGCCCCGGGGCCTCCCCCTGGGCAACCCTGAGTCCCGCGCCCCGAGGCCCCCGACCGCCCCGGCGCCGACGGTGCCCTTCGCAGCCGCGTCCACGCCTCGGGGCGAGAGAAACCTCCGTTCCCCCGCAGGGGGAAGCCGCAGCCCGGGGCGCCCCAGCCGCCCCCAAAGTCGGAGCACGACGCCCGGCCCCAGGCCCTCCCTCAACTCTGCTCCGGGAGGGCTCCCCGGCGCCGGGGCCGCCGGCGGGTCCGCGGCCTCTCGGCGCGTTTTCCGGGGGGCCGCGCCGGGCCCCGAGCGAGAAAGGGCCCGCGGCCCCTGGGACCAGGCCGGTCGCCGGGGCTGCCCAACGCCGGCCGATTCTCACGAGCGTTCTGCCCAAACCGATCCCGGTTTGGGCAGAACGCTCGTGAGAATCGGCCGGAAAACGCCCGGCGAACTCGCTTCGGGCGCAGCCCGTCTGCGGGGCCGCCCCCCGCGCCTGGCCCGGGACCCCGCGGGGTCGCGCCCGCGCCCCGCCGGAAAGCCCCCCGCGAGTCCGCCGCGCGCGACGCCGACGCCTCCCGCTCCTCAGCGCCCGGGGCTCCCCTCCCTGGCGCGGGCCGGTGGGGCCGGGCGGGCCCCGAGGCCCGGGCTCCAACCCTCGCCTGCCTCCTCAGCCTTCCGAGTCCGGGGTCCTGTGCCCCGGGGCCTCCCCCTGGGCAACCCTGAGTCCCGCGCCCCGAGGCCCCCGACCGCCCCGGCGCCGACGGTGCCCTTCGCAGTCGCGTCCACGCCTCGGGGCGAGAGAAACCTCCGTTCCCCCGCAGGGGGAAGCCGCAGCCCGGGGCGCCCCAGCCGCCCCCAAAGTCGGAGCACGACGCCCGGCCCCAGGCCCTCCCTCAACTCTGCTCCGGGAGGGCTCCCCGGCGCCGGGGCCGCCGGCGGGTCCGCGGCCTCTCGGCGCGTTTTCCGGGGGGCCGCGCCGGGCCCCGAGCGAGAAAGGGCCCGCGGCCCCTGGGACCAGGCCGGTCGCCGGTGCTGCCCAACGCCGGCCGATTCTCACGAGCGTTCTGCCCAAACCGATCCCGGTTTGGGCAGAACGCTCGTGAGAATCGGCCGGAAAACGCCCGGCGAACTCGCTTCGGGCGCAGCCCGTCTGCGGGGCCGCCCCCCGCGCCTGGCCCGGGACCCCGCGGGGTCGCGCCCGCGCCCCGCCGGAAAGCCCCCCGCGAGTCCGCCGCGCGCGACGCCGACGCCTCCCGCTCCTCAGCGCCCGGGGCTCCCCTCCCTGGCGCGGGCCGGTGGGGCCGGGCGGGCCCCGAGGCCCGGGCTCCAACCCTCGCCTGCCTCCTCAGCCTTCCGAGTCCGGGGTCCTGTGCCCCGGGGCCTCCCCCTGGGCAACCCTGAGTCCCGCGCCCCGAGGCCCCCGACCGCCCCGGCGCCGACGGTGCCCTTCGCAGCCGCGTCCACGCCTCGGGGCGAGAGAAACCTCCGTTCCCCCGCAGGGGGAAGCCGCAGCCCGGGGCGCCCCAGCCGCCCCCAAAGTCGGAGCACGACGCCCGGCCCCAGGCCCTCCCTCAACTCTGCTCCGGGAGGGCTCCCCGGCGCCGGGGCCGCCGGCGGGGCCGCGTCCTCTCGGCGCGTTTTCCGGGGGGCCGCGCCGCGCCCCGAGCGAGAAAGGGCCCGCGGCCCCGGGGACCAGGCCGGTCCCCGGGGCTGCCCAACGCCGGCCGATTCTCACGAGCGTTCTGCCCAAACCGATCCCGGTTTGGGCAGAACGCTCGTGAGAATCGGCCGGAAAACGCCCGGCGAACTCGCTTCGGGCGCAGCCCGTCTGCGGGGCCGCCCCCCGCGCCTGGCCCGGGACCCCGCGGGGTCGCGCCCGCGCCCCGCCGGAAAGCCCCCCGCGAGTCCGCCGCGCGCGACGCCGACGCCTCCCGCTCCTCAGCGCCCGGGGCTCCCCTCCCTGGCGCGGGCCGGTGGGGCCGGGCGGGCCCCGAGGCCCGGGCTCCAACCCTCGCCTGCCTCCTCAGCCTTCCGAGTCCGGGGTCCTGTGCCCCGGGGCCTCCCCCTGGGCAACCCTGAGTCCCGCGCCCCGAGGCCCCCGACCGCCCCGGCGCCGACGGTGCCCTTCGCAGCCGCGTCCACGCCTCGGGGCGAGAGAAACCTCCGTTCCCCCGCAGGGGCAAGCCGCAGCCCAGGGCGCCCCAGCCGCCCCCAAAGTCGGAGCACGATGCACGGCCCCAGGCCCTCCCTCAACTCTGCTCCGGGAGGGCTCCCCGGCGCCAGGGCCGCCGGCGGGTCCGCGGCCTCTCGGCGCGTTTTCCGGGGGGCCGCGCCGGGCCCCGAGCGAGAAAGGGCCCGCGGCCCCGGGGACCAGGCCGGTCCCCGGGGCTGCCCAACGCCGGCCGATTCTCACGAGCGTTCTGCCCAAACCGATCCCGGTTTGGGCAGAACGCTCGTGAGAATCGGCCGGAAAACGCCCGGCGAACTCGCTTCGGGCGCAGCCCGTCTGCGGGGCCGCCCCCCGCGCCTGGCCCGGGACCCCGCGGGGTCGCGCCCGCGCCCCGCCGGAAAGCCCCCCGCGAGTCCGCCGCGCGCGACGCCGACGCCTCCCGCTCCTCAGCGCCCGGGGCTCCCCTCCCTGGCGCGGGCCGGTGGGGCCGGGCGGGCCCCGAGGCCCGGGCTCCAACCCTCGCCTGCCTCCTCAGCCTTCCGAGCCCGGGGTCCTGTGCCCCGGGGCCTCCCCCTGGGCAACCCTGAGACCCGCGCCCCGAGGCCCCCGACCGCCCCGGCGCCGACGGTGCCCTTCGCAGCCGCGTCCACGCCTCGGGGCGAGAGAAACCTCCGTTCCCCCGCAGGGGGAAGCCGCAGCCCGGGGCGCCCCAGCCGCCCCCAAAGTCGGAGCACGACGCCCGGCCCCAGGCCCTCCCTCAACTCTGCTCCGGAAGGGCTCCCCGGCGCCGGGGCCGCCGGCGGGTCCGCGGCCTCTCGGCGCGTTTTCCGGGGGGCCGCGCCGGGCCCTGAGCGAGAAAGGGCCCGCGGCCCCGGGGACCAGGCCGGTCGCCGGGGCTGCCCAACGCCGGCCGATTCTCACGAGCGTTCTGCCCAAACCGATCCCGGTTTGGGCAGAACGCTCGTGAGAATCGGCCGGAAAACGCCCGGCGAACTCGCTTCGGGCGCAGCCCGTCTGCGGGGCCGCCCCCCGCGCCTGGCCCGGGACCCCGCGGGGTCGCGCCCGCGCCCCGCCGGAAAGCCCCCCGCGAGTCCGCCGCGCGCGACGCCGACGCCTCCCGCTCCTCAGCGCCCGGGGCTCCCCTCCCTGGCGCGGGCCGGTGGGGCCGGGCGGGCCCCGAGGCCCGGGCTCCAACCCTCGCCTGGCTCCTCAGCCTTCCGAGTCCGGGGTCCTGTGCCCCGGGGCCTCCCCCTGGGCAACCCTGAGTCCCGCGCCCCGAGGCCCCCTACCGCCCCGGCGCCGACGGTGCCCTACGCAGCCGCGTCCACGCCTCGGGGCGAGAGAAACCTCCGTTCCCCCGCAGGGGGAAGCCGCAGCCCGGGGCGCCCCAGCCGCCCCCAAAGTCGGAGCACGACGCCCGGCCCCAGGCCCTCCCTCAACTCTGCTCCGGGAGGGCTCCCCGGCGCCGGGGCCGCCGGCGGGTCCGCGGCCTCTCGGCGCGTTTTCCGGGGGGCCGCGCCGGGCCCCGAGCGAGAAAGGGCCCGCGGCCCCGGGGACCAGGCCGGTCCCCGGGGCTGCCCAACGCCGGCCGATTCTCACGAGCGTTCTGCCCAAACCGATCCCGGTTTGGGCAGAACGCTCGTGAGAATCGGCCGGAAAACGCCCGGCGAACTCGCTTCGGGCGCAGCCCGTCTGCGGGGCCGCCCCCCGCGCCTGGCCCGGGACCCCGCGGGGTCGCGCCCGCGCCCCGCCGGAAAGCCCCCCGCGAGTCCGCCGCGCGCGACGCCGACGCCTCCCGCTCCTCAGCGCCCGGGGCTCCCCTCCCTGGCGCGGGCCGGTGGGGCCGGGCGGGCCCCGAGGCCCGGGCTCCAACCCTCGCCTGCCTCCTCAGCCTTCCGAGTCCGGGGTCCTGTGCCCCGGGGCCTCCCCCTGGGCAACCCTGAGTCCCGCGCCCCGAGGCCCCCGACCGCCCCGGCGCCGACGGTGCCCTCCGCAGCCGCGTCCACGCCTCGGGGCGAGAGAAACCTCCGTTCCCCCGCAGGGGGAAGCCGCAGCCCAGGGCGCCCCAGCCGCCCCCAAAGTCGGAGCACGACGCCCGGCCCCAGGCCCTCCCTCAACTCTGCTCCGGGAGGGCTCCCCGGCGCCGGGGCCGCCGGCGGGTCCGCGGCCTCTCGGCGCGTTTTCCGGGGGGCCGCGCCAGCCCCGAGCGAGAAAGGGCCCGCGGCCCCTGGGACCAGGCCGGTCGCCGGGGCTGCCCAACGCCGGCCGATTCTCACGAGCGTTCTGCCCAAACCGATCCCGGTTTGGGCAGAACGCTCGTGAGAATCGGCCGGAAAACGCCCGGCGAACTCGCTTCGGGCGCAGCCCGTCTGCGGGGCCGCCCCCCGCGCCTGGCCCGGGACCCCGCGGGGTCGCGCCCGCGCCCCGCCGGAAAGCCCCCCGCGAGTCCGCCGCGCGCGACGCCGACGCCTCCCGCTCCTCAGCGCCCGGGGCTCCCCTCCCTGGCGCGGGCCGGTGGGGCCGGGCGGGCCCCGAGGCCCGGGCTCCAACCCTCGCCTGCCTCCTCAGCCTTCCGAGTCCGGGGTCCTGTGCCCCGGGGCCTCCCCCTGGGCAACACTGAGTCCCGCGCCCCGAGGCCCCCGACCGCCCCGGCGCCGACGGTGCCCTTCGCAGCCGCGTCCACGCCTCGGGGCGAGAGAAACCTCGTTCCCCCGCAGGGGGAAGCCGCAGCCCGGGGCGCCCCAGCCGCCCCCAAAGTCGGAGCACGACGCCCGGCCCCAGGCCCTCCCTCAACTCTGCTCCGGGAGGGCTCCCCGGCGCCGGGGCCGCCGGCGGGTCCGCGGCCTCTCGGCGCGTTTTCCGGGGGGCCGCGCCGGGCCCCGAGCGAGAAAGGGCCCGCGGCCCCGGGGACCAGGCCGGTCCCCGGGGCTGCCCAACGCCGGCCGATTCTCACGAGCGTTCTGCCCAAACCGATCCCGGTTTGGGCAGAACGCTCGTGAGAATCGGCCGGAAAACGCCCGGCGAACTCGCTTCGGGCGCAGCCCGTCTGCGGGGCCGCCCCCCGCGCCTGGCCCGGGACCCCGCGGGGTCGCGCCCGCGCCCCGCCGGAAAGCCCCCAGCGAGTCCGCCGCGCGCGACGCCGACGCCTCCCGCTCCTCAGCGCCCGGGGCTCCCCTCCCTGGCGCGGGCCGGTGGGGCCGGGCGGGCCCCGAGGCCCGGGCTCCAACCCTCGCCTGCCTCCTCAGCCTTCCGAGCCCAGGGTCCTGTGCCCCGGGGCCTCCCCCTGGGCAACCCTGAGTCCCGCGCCCCGAGGCCCCCGACCGCCTCGGCGCCGACGGTGCCCTTCGCAGCCGCGTCCACGCCTCGGGGCGAGAGAAACCTCCGTTCCCCCGCAGTGGGAAGCCGCAGCCCGGGGCGCCCCAGCCGCCCCCAAAGTCGGAGCACGACGCCCGGCCCCAGGCCCTCCCTCAACTCTGCTCCGGGAGGGCTCCCCGGCGCCGGGGCCGCCGGCGGGGCCGCGTCCTCTCGGCGCGTTTTCCGGGGGGCCGCGCCGCGCCCCGAGCGAGAAAGGGCCCTCGGCCCCGGGGACCAGGCCGGTCCCCGGGGCTGCCCAACGCCGGCCGATTCTCACGAGCGTTCTGCCCAAACCGATCCCGGTTTGGGCAGAACGCTCGTGAGAATCGGCCGGAAAACGCCCGGCGAACTCGCTTCGGGCGCAGCCCGTCTGCGGGGCCGCCCCCCGCTCCTGGCCCGGGACCCCGCGGGGTCGCGCCCGCGCCCCGCCGGAAAGCCCCCCGCGAGTCCGCCGCGCGCGACGCCGACGCCTCCCGCTCCTCAGCGCCCGGGGCTCCCCTCCCTGGCGCGGGCCGGTGGGGCCGGGCGGGCCCCGAGGCCCGGGCTGCAACCCTCGCCTGCCTCCTCAGCCTTCCGAGTCCGGGGTCCTGTGCCCCGGGGCCTCCCCCTGGGCAACCCTGAGTCCCGCGCCCCGAGGCCCCCGACCGCCCCGGCGCCGACGGTGCCCTTCGCAGCCGCGTCCACGCCTCGGGGCGAGAGAAACCTCCGTTCCCCCGCAGGGGGAAGCCGCAGCCCGGGGCGCCCCAGCCGCCCCCAAAGTCGGAGCACGACGCCCGGCCCCAGGCCCTCCCTCAACTCTGCTCCGGGAGGGCTCCCCGGCGCCGGGGCCGCCGGCGGGTCCGCGGCCTCTCGGCGCGTTTTCCGGGGGGCCGCGCCGGGCCCCGAGCGAGAAAGGGCCCGCGGCCCCGGGGACCAGGCCGGTCCCCGGGGCTGCCCAACGCCGGCCGATTCTCACGATCGTTCTGCCCAAACCGATCCCGGTTTGGGCAGAACGCTCGTGAGAATCGGCCGGAAAACGCCCGGCGAACTCGCTTCGGGCGCAGCCCGTCTGCGGGGCCGCCCCCCGCGCCTGGCCCGGGACCCCGCGGGGTCGCGCCCGCGCCCCGCCGGAAAGCCCCCCGCGAGTCCGCCGCGCGCGACGCCGACGCCTCCCGCTCCTCAGCGCCCGGGGCTCCCCTCCCTGGCGCGGGCCGGTGGGGCCGGGCGGGCCCCGAGGCCCGGGCTCCAACCCTCGCCTGCCTCCTCAGCCTTCCGAGCCCAGGGTCCTGTGCCCCGGGGCCTCCCCCTGGGCAACCCTGAGTCCCGCGCCCCGAGGCCCCCGACCGCCTCGGCGCCGACGGTGCCCTTCGCAGCCGCGTCCACGCCTCGGGGCGAGAGAAACCTCCGTTCCCCCGCAGTGGGAAGCCGCAGCCCGGGGCGCCCCAGCCGCCCCCAAAGTCGGAGCACGACGCCCGGCCCCAGGCCCTCCCTCAACTCTGCTCCGGGAGGGCTCCCCGGCGCCGGGGCCGCCGGCGGGGCCGCGTCCTCTCGGCGCGTTTTCCGGGGGGCCGCGCCGCGCCCCGAGCGAGAAAGGGCCCTCGGCCCCGGGGACCAGGCCGGTCCCCGGGGCTGCCCAACGCCGGCCGATTCTCACGAGCGTTCTGCCCAAACCGGGATCGGTTTGGGCAGAACGCTCATGAGAATCGGCCGGAAAACGCCCGGCGAACTCGCTTCGGGCGCAGCCCGTCTGCGGGGCCGCCCCCCGCGCCTGGCCCGGGACCCCGCGGGGTCGCGCCCGCGCCCCGCCGGAAAGCCCCCCGCGAGTCTGCCGCGCGCGACGCCGACGCCTCCCGCTCCTCAGCGCCCGGGGCTCCCCTCCCTGTCGCGGGCCGGTGGGGCCGGGCGGGCCCCGAGGCCCGGGCTCCAACCCTCGCCTGCCTCCTCAGCCTTCCGAGTCCGGGGTCCTGTGCCCCGGGGCCTCCCCCTGGGCAACCCTGAGTCCCGCGCCCCGAGGCCCCCGACCGCCCCGGCGCCGACGGTGCCCTTCGCAGCCGCGTCCACGCCTCGGGGCCAGAGAAACCTCCGTTCCCCCGCAGGGGGAAGCCGCAGCCCGGGGCGCCCCAGCCGCCCCCAAAGTCGGAGCACGACGCCCGGCCCCAGGCCCTCCCTCAACTCTGCTCCGGGAGGGCTCCCCGGCGCCGGGGCCGCCGGCGGGTCCGCGGCCTCTCGGCGCGTTTTCCGGGGGGCCGCGCCGGGCCCCGAGCGAGAAAGGGCCCGCGGCCCCGGGGACCAGGCCGGTCCCCGGGGCTGCCCAACGCCGGCCGATTCTCACGAGCGTTCTGCCCAAACCGATCCCGGTTTGGGCAGAACGCTCGTGAGAATCGGCCGGAAAACGCCCGGCGAACTCGCTTCGGGCGCAGCCCGTCTGCGGGGCCGCCCCCCGCGCCTGGCCCGGGACCCCGCGGGGTCGCGCCCGCGCCCCGCCGGAAAGCCCCCCGCGAGTCCGCCGCGCGCGACGCCGACGCCTCCCGCTCCTCAGCGCCCGGGGCTCCCCTCCCTGGCGCGGGCCGGTGGGGCCGGGCGGGCCCCGAGGCCCGGGCTCCAACCCTCGCCTGCCTCCTCAGCCTTCCGAGTCCGGGGTCCTGTGCCCCGGGGCCTCCCCCTGGGCAACCCTGAGTCCCGCGCCCCGAGGCCCCCGACCGCCCCGGCGCCGACGGTGCCCTTCGCAGCCGCGTCCACGCCTCGGGGCGAGAGAAACCTCCGTTCCCCCGCAGGGGGAAGCCGCAGCCCGGGGCGCCCCAGCCGCCCCCAAAGTCGGAGCACGACGCCCGGCCCCAGGCCCTCCCTCAACTCTGCTCCGGGAGGGCTCCCCGGCGCCGGGGCCGCCGGCGGGTCCGCGGCCTCTCGGCGCGTTTTCCGGGGGGCCGTGCCGGGCCCCGAGCGAGAAAGGGCCCGCGGCCCCGGGGACCAGGCCGGTCCCCGGGGCTGCCCAACGCCGGCCGATTCTCACGAGCGTTCTGCCCAAACCGATCCCGGTTTGGGCAGAACGCTCGTGAGAATCGGCCGGAAAACGCCCGGCGAACTCGCTTCGGGCGCAGCCCGTCTGCGGGGCCGCCCCCCGCGCCTGGCCCGGGACCCCGCGGGGTCGCGCCCGCGCCCCGCCGGAAAGCCCCCCGCGAGTCCGCCGCGCGCGACGCCGACGCCTCCCGCTCCTCAGCGCCCGGGGCTCCCCTCCCTGGCGCGGGCCGGTGGGGCCGGGCGGGCCCCGAGGCCCGGGCTCCAAACCTCGCCTGCCTCCTCAGCCTTCCGAGCCCAGGGTCCTGTGCCCCGGGGCCTCCCCCTGGGCAACACTGAGTCCCGCGCCCCGAGGCCCCCAACCGCCTCGGCGCCGACGGTGCCCTTCGCAGCCGCGTCCACGCCTCGGGGCGAGAGAAACCTCCGTTCCCCCGCAGTGGGAAGCCGCAGCCCGGGGCGCCCCAGCCGCCCCCAAAGTCGGAGCACGACGCCCGGCCCCAGGCCCTCCCTCAACTCTGCTCCGGGAGGGCTCCCCGGCGCCGGGGCCGCCGGCGGGGCCGCGTCCTCTCGGCGCGTTTTCCGGGGGGCCGCGCCGCGCCCCGAGCGAGAAAGGGCCCTCGGCCCCGGGGACCAGGCCGGTCCCCGGGGCTGCCCAACGCCGGCCGATTCTCACGAGCGTTCTGCCCAAACCGATCCCGGTTTGGGCAGAACGCTCGTGAGAATCGGCCGGAAAACGCCCGGCGAACTCGCTTCGGGCGCAGCCCGTCTGCGGGGCCGCCCCCCGCGCCTGGCCCGGGACCTCGCGGGGTCGCGCCCGCGCCCCGCCGGAAAGCCCCCCGCGAGTCCGCCGCGCGTGACGCCGACGCCTCCCGCTCCTCAGCGCCCGGGGCTCCCCTCCCTGGCGCGGGCCGGTGGGGCCGGGCGGGCCCCGAGGCCCGGGCTCCAACCCTCGCCTGCCTCCTCAGCCTTCCGAGTCCGGGGTCCTGTGCCCCGGGGCCTCCCCCTGGGCAACCCTGAGTCCCGCGCCCCGAGGCCCCCGACCGCCCCGGCGCCGACGGTGCCCTTCGCAGCCGCGTCCACGCCTCGGGGCGAGAGAAACCTCCGTTCCCCCGCAGGGGGAAGCCGCAGCCCAGGGCGCCCCAGCCGCCCCCAAAGTCGGAGCACGACGCCCGGCCCCAGGCCCTCCCTCAACTCTGCTCCGGGAGGGCTCCCCGGCGCCGGGGCCGCCGGCGGGTCCGCGGCCTCTCGGCGCGTTTTCCGGGGGGCCGCGCCGGGCCCCGAGCGAGAAAGGGCCCGCGGCCCCGGGGACCAGGCCGGTCCCCGGGGCTGCCCAACGCCGGCCGATTCTCACGAGCGTTCTGCCCAAACCGATCCCGGTTTGGGCAGAACGCTCGTGAGAATCGGCCGGAAAACGCCCGGCGAACTCGCTTCGGGCGCAGCCCGTCTGCGGGGCCGCCCCCCGCGCCTGGCCCGGGACCCCGCGGGGTCGCGCCCGCGCCCCGCCGGAAAGCCCCCCGCGAGTCCGCCGCGCGCGACGCCGACGCCTCCCGCTCCTCAGCGCCCGGGGCTCCCCTCCCTGGCGCGGGCCGGTGGGGCCGGGCGGGCCCCGAGGCCCGGGCTCCAACCCTCGCCTGCCTCCTCAGCCTTCCGAGTCCGGGGTCCTGTGCCCCGGGGCCTCCCCCTGGGCAACCCTGAGTCCCGCGCCCCGAGGCCCCCGACCGCCCCGGCGCCGACGGTGCCCTTCGCAGCCGCGTCCACGCCTCGGGGCGAGAGAAACCTCCGTTCCCCCGCAGGGGGAAGCCGCAGCCCGGGGCGCCCCAGCCGCCCCCAAAGTCGGAGCACGACGCCCGGCCCCAGGCCCTCCCTCAACTCTGCTCCGGGAGGGCTCCCCGGCGCCGGGGCCGCCGGCGGATCCGCGGCCTCTCGGCGCGTTTTCCGGGGGGCCGTGCCGGGCCCCGAGCGAGAAAGGGCCCGCGGCCCCGGGGACCAGGCCGGTCCCCGGGGCTGCCCAACGCCGGCCGATTCTCACGAGCGTTCTGCCCAAACCGATCCCGGTTTGGGCAGAACGCTCGTGAGAATCGGCCGGAAAACGCCCGGCGAACTCGCTTCGGGCGCAGCCCGTCTGCGGGGCCGCCCCCCGCGCCTGGCCCGGGACCCCGCGGGGTCGCGCCCGCGCCCCGCCGGAAAGCCCCCCGCGAGTCCGCCGCGCGCGACGCCGACGCCTCCCGCTCCTCAGCGCCCGGGGCTCCCCTCCCTGGCGCGGGCCGGTGGGGCCGGGCGGGCCCCGAGGCCCGGGCTCCAAACCTCGCCTGCCTCCTCAGCCTTCCGAGCCCGGGGTCCTGTGCCCCGGGGCCTCCCCCTGGGCAACACTGAGTCCCGCGCCCCGAGGCCCCCGACCGCCTCGGCGCCGACGGTGCCCTTCGCAGCCGCGTCCACGCCTCGGGGCGAGAGAAACCTCCGTTCCCCCGCAGTGGGAAGCCGCAGCCCGGGGCGCCCCAGCCGCCCCCAAAGTCGGAGCACGACGCCCGGCCCCAGGCCCTCCCTCAACTCTGCTCCGGGAGGGCTCCCCGGCGCCGGGGCCGCCGGCGGGGCCGCGTCCTCTCGGCGCGTTTTCCGGGGGGCCGCGCCGCGCCCCGAGCGAGAAAGGGCCCTCGGCCCCGGGGACCAGGCCGGTCCCCGGGGCTGCCCAACGCCGGCCGATTCTCACGAGCGTTCTGCCCAAACCGATCCCGGTTTGGGCAGAACGCTCGTGAGAATCGGCCGGAAAACGCCCGGCGAACTCGCTTCGGGCGCAGCCCGTCTGCGGGGCCGCCCCCCGCGCCTGGCCCGGGACCCCGCGGGGTCGCGCCCGCGCCCCGCCGGAAAGCCCCCCGCGAGTCCGCCGCGCGCGACGCCGACGCCTCCCGCTCCTCAGCGCCCGGGGCTCCCCTCCCTGGCGCGGGCCGGTGGGGCCGGGCGGGCCCCGAGGCCCGGGCTCCAACCCTCGCCTGCCTCCTCAGCCTTCCGAGTCCGGGGTCCTGTGCCCCGGGGCCTCCCCCTGGGCAACCCTGAGTCCCGCGCCCCGAGGCCCCCGACCGCCCCGGCGCCGACGGTGCCCTTCGCAGCCGCGTCCACGCCTCGGGGCGAGAGAAACCTCCGTTCCCCCGCAGGGGGAAGCCGCAGCCCGGGGCGCCCCAGCCGCCCCCAAAGTCGGAGCACGACGCCCGGCCCCAGGCCCTCCCTCAACTCTGCTCCGGGAGGGCTCCCCGGCGCCGGGGCCGCCGGCGGGTCCGCGGCCTCTCGGCGCGTTTTCCGGGGGGCCGCGCCGGGCCCCGAGCGAGAAAGGGCCCGCGGCCCCGGGGACCAGGCCGGTCCCCGGGGCTGCCCAACGCCGGCCGATTCTCACGAGCGTTCTGCCCAAACCGATCCCGGTTTGGGCAGAACGCTCGTGAGAATCGGCCGGAAAACGCCCGGCGAACTCGCTTCGGGCGCAGCCCGTCTGCGGGGCCGCCCCCCGCGCCTGGCCCGGGACCCCGCGGGGTCGCGCCCGCGCCCCGCCGGAAAGCCCCCCGCGAGTCCGCCGCGCGCGACGCCGACGCCTCCCGCTCCTCAGCGCCCGGGGCTCCCCTCCCTGGCGCGGGCCGGTGGGGCCGGGCGGGCCCCGAGGCCCGGGCTCCAACCCTCGCCTGCCTCCTCAGCCTTCCGAGTCCGGGGTCCTGTGCCCCGGGGCCTCCCCCTGGGCAACCCTGAGTCCCGCGCCCCGAGGCCCCCGACCGCCCCGGCGCCGACGGTGCCCTTCGCAGCCGCGTCCACGCCTCGGGGCGAGAGAAACCTCCGTTCCCCCGCAGGGGGAAGCCGCAGCCCGGGGCGCCCCAGCCGCCCCCAAAGTCGGAGCACGACGCCCGGCCCCAGGCCCTCCCTCAACTCTGCTCCGGGAGGGCTCCCCGGCGCCGGGGCCGCCGGCGGGTCCGCGGCCTCTCGGCGCGTTTTCCGGGGGGCCGTGCCGGGCCCCGAGCGAGAAAGGGCCCGCGGCCCCGGGGACCAGGCCGGTCCCCGGGGCTGCCCAACGCCGGCCGATTCTCACGAGCGTTCTGCCCAAACCGATCCCGGTTTGGGCAGAACGCTCGTGAGAATCGGCCGGAAAACGCCCGGCGAACTCGCTTCGGGCGCAGCCCGTCTGCGGGGCCGCCCCCCGCGCCTGGCCCGGGACCCCGCGGGGTCGCGCCCGCGCCCCGCCGGAAAGCCCCCCGCGAGTCCGCCGCGCGCGACGCCGACGCCTCCCGCTCCTCAGCGCCCGGGGCTCCCCTCCCTGGCGCGGGCCGGTGGGGCCGGGCGGGCCCCGAGGCCCGGGCTCCAAACCTCGCCTGCCTCCTCAGCCTTCCGAGCCCGGGGTCCTGTGCCCCGGGGCCTCCCCCTGGGCAACCCTGAGTCCCGCGCCCCGAGGCCCCCGACCGCCTCGGCGCCGACGGTGCCCTTCGCAGCCGCGTCCACGCCTCGGGGCGAGAGAAACCTCCGTTCCCCCGCAGTGGGAAGCCGCAGCCCGGGGCGCCCCAGCCGCCCCCAAAGTCGGAGCACGACGCCCGGCCCCAGGCCCTCCCTCAACTCTGCTCCGGGAGGGCTCCCCGGCGCCGGGGCCGCCGGCGGGGCCGCGTCCTCTCGGCGCGTTTTCCGGGGGGCCGCGCCGCGCCCCGAGCGAGAAAGGGCCCGCGGCCCCGGGGACCAGGCCGGTCCCCGGGGCTGCCCAACGCCGGCCGATTCTCACGAGCGTTCTGCCCAAACCGATCCCGGTTTGGGCAGAACGCTCGTGAGAATCGGCCGGAAAACGCCCGGCGAACTCGCTTCGGGCGCAGCCCGTCTGCGGGGCCGCCCCCCGCGCCTGGCCCGGGACCCCGCGGGGTCGCGCCCGCGCCCCGCCGGAAAGCCCCCCGCGAGTCCGCCGCGCGCGACGCCGACGCCTCCCGCTCCTCAGCGCCCGGGGCTCCCCTCCCTGGCGCGGGCCGGTGGGGCCGGGCGGGCCCCGAGGCCCGGGCTCCAACCCTCGCCTGCCTCCTCAGCCTTCCGAGTCCGGGGTCCTGTGCCCCGGGGCCTCCCCCTGGGCAACCCTGAGTCCCGCGCCCCGAGGCCCCCGACCGCCCCGGCGCCGACGGTGCCCTTCGCAGCCGCGTCCACGCCTCGGGGCGAGAGAAACCTCCGTTCCCCCGCAGGGGGAAGCCGCAGCCCGGGGCGCCCCAGCCGCCCCCAAAGTCGGAGCACGACGCCCGGCCCCAGGCCCTCCCTCAACTCTGCTCCGGGAGGGCTCCCCGGCGCCGGGGCCGCCGGCGGGTCCGCGGCCTCTCGGCGCGTTTTCCGGGGGGCCGCGCCGGGCCCCGAGCGAGAAAGGGCCCGCGGCCCCGGGGACCAGGCCGGTCCCCGGGGCTGCCCAACGCCGGCCGATTCTCACGAGCGTTCTGCCCAAACCGATCCCGGTTTGGGCAGAACGCTCGTGAGAATCGGCCGGAAAACGCCCGGCGAACTCGCTTCGGGCGCAGCCCGTCTGCGGGGCCGCCCCCCGCGCCTGGCCCGGGACCCCGCGGGGTCGCGCCCGCGCCCCGCCGGAAAGCCCCCCGCGAGTCCGCCGCGCGCGACGCCGACGCCTCCCGCTCCTCAGCGCCCGGGGCTCCCCTCCCTGGCGCGGGCCGGTGGGGCCGGGCGGGCCCCGAGGCCCGGGCTCCAACCCTCGCCTGCCTCCTCAGCCTTCCGAGTCCGGGGTCCTGTGCCCCGGGGCCTCCCCCTGGGCAACCCTGAGTCCCGCGCCCCGAGGCCCCCGACCGCCCCGGCGCCGACGGTGCCCTTCGCAGCCGCGTCCACGCCTCGGGGCGAGAGAAACCTCCGTTCCCCCGCAGGGGGAAGCCGCAGCCCGGGGCGCCCCAGCCGCCCCCAAAGTCGGAGCACGACGCCCGGCCCCAGGCCCTCCCTCAACTCTGCTCTGGGAGGGCTCCCCGGCGCCGGGGCCGCCGGCGGGTCCGCGGCCTCTCGGCGCGTTTTCCGGGGGGCCGCGCCGGGCCCCGAGCGAGAAAGGGCCCGCGGCCCCGGGGACCAGGCCGGTCCCCGGGGCTGCCCAACGCCGGCCGATTCTCACGAGCGTTCTGCCCAAACCGATCCCGGTTTGGGCAGAACGCTCGTGAGAATCGGCCGGAAAACGCCCGGCGAACTCGCTTCGGGCGCAGCCCGTCTGCGGGGCCGCCCCCCGCTCCTGGCCCGGGACCCCGCGGGGTCGCGCCCGCGCCCCGCCGGAAAGCCCCCCGCGAGTCCGCCGCGCGCGACGCCGACGCCTCCCGCTCCTCAGCGCCCGGGGCTCCCCTCCCTGGCGCGGGCCGGTGGGGCCGGGCGGGCCCCGAGGCCCGGGCTCCAACCCTCGCCTGCCTCCTCAGCCTTCCGAGTCCGGGGTCCTGTGCCCCGGGGCCTCCCCCTGGGCAACCCTGAGTCCCGCGCCCCGAGGCCCCCGACCGCCCCGGCGCCGACGGTGCCCTTCGCAGCCGCGTCCACGCCTCGGGGCGAGAGAAACCTCCGTTCCCCCGCAGGGGGAAGCCGCAGCCCGGGGCGCCCCAGCCGCCCCCAAAGTCGGAGCACGACGCCCGGCCCCAGGCCCTCCCTCAACTCTGCTCCGGGAGGGCTCCCCGGCGCCGGGGCCGCCGGCGGGTCCGCGGCCTCTCGGCGCGTTTTCCGGGGGGCCGCGCCGGGCCCCGAGCGAGAAAGGGCCCGCGGCCCCGGGGACCAGGCCGGTCCCCGGGGCTGCCCAACGCCGGCCGATTCTCACGAGCGTTCTGCCCAAACCGATCCCGGTTTGGGCAGAACGCTCGTGAGAATCGGCCGGAAAACGCCCGGCGAACTCGCTTCGGGCGCAGCCCGTCTGCGGGGCCGCCCCCCGCGCCTGGCCCGGGACCCCGCGGGGTCGCGCCCGCGCCCCGCCGGAAAGCCCCCCGCGAGTCCGCCGCGCGCGACGCCGACGCCTCCCGCTCCTCAGCGCCCGGGGCTCCCCTCCCTGGCGCGGGCCGGTGGGGCCGGGCGGGCCCCGAGGCCCGGGCTCCAACCCTCGCCTGCCTCCTCAGCCTTCCGAGTCCGGGGTCCTGTGCCCCGGGGCCTCCCCCTGGGCAACCCTGAGTCCCGCGCCCCGAGGCCCCCGACCGCCCCGGCGCCGACGGTGCCCTCCGCAGCCGCGTCCACGCCTCGGGGCGAGAGAAACCTCCGTTCCCCCGCAGGGGGAAGCCGCAGCCCAGGGCGCCCCAGCCGCCCCCAAAGTCGGAGCACGACGCCCGGCCCCAGGCCCTCCCTCAACTCTGCTCCGGGAGGGCTCCCCGGCGCCGGGGCCGCCGGCGGGTCCGCGGCCTCTCGGCGCGTTTTCCGGGGGGCCGCGCCGGGCCCCGAGCGAGAAAGGGCCCGCGGCCCCGGGGACCAGGCCGGTCGCCGGGGCTGCCCAACGCCGGCCGATTCTCACGAGCGTTCTGCCCAAACCGATCCCGGTTTGGGCAGAACGCTCGTGAGAATCGGCCGGAAAACGCCCGGCGAACTCGCTTCGGGCGCAGCCCGTCTGCGGGGCCGCCCCCCGCGCCTGGCCCGGGACCCCGCGGGGTCGCGCCCGCGCCCCGCCGGAAAGCCCCCCGCGAGTCCGCCGCGCGCGACGCCGACGCCTCCCGCTCCTCAGCGCCCGGGGCTCCCCTCCCTGGCGCGGGCCGGTGGGGCCGGGCGGGCCCCGAGGCCCGGGCTCCAACCCTCGCCTGCCTCCTCAGCCTTCCGAGTCCGGGGTCCTGTGCCCCGGGGCCTCCCCCTGGGCAACCCTGAGTCCCGCGCCCCGAGGCCCCCGACCGCCCCGGCGCCGACGGTGCCCTTCGCAGCCGCGTCCACGCCTCGGGGCGAGAGAAACCTCCGTTCCCCCGCAGGGGGAAGCCGCAGCCCGGGGCGCCCCAGCCGCCCCCAAAGTCGGAGCACGACGCCCGGCCCCAGGCCCTCCCTCAACTCTGCTCCGGGAGGGCTCCCCGGCGCCGGGGCCGCCGGCGGGTCCGCGGCCTCTCGGCGCGTTTTCCGGGGGGCCGCGCCGGGCCCCGAGCGAGAAAGGGCCCGCGGCCCCGGGGACCAGGCCGGTCCCCGGGGCTGCCCAACGCCGGCCGATTCTCACGAGCGTTCTGCCCAAACCGATCCCGGTTTGGGCAGAACGCTCGTGAGAATCGGCCGGAAAACGCCCGGCGAACTCGCTTCGGGCGCAGCCCGTCTGCGGGGCCGCCCCCCGCGCCTGGCCCGGGACCCCGCGGGGTCGCGCCCGCGCCCCGCCGGAAAGCCCCCCGCGAGTCCGCCGCGCGCGACGCCGACGCCTCCCGCTCCTCAGCGCCCGGGGCTCCCCTCCCTGGCGCGGGCCGGTGGGGCCGGGCGGGCCCCGAGGCCCGGGCTCCAACCCTCGCCTGCCTCCTCAGCCTTCCGAGTCCGGGGTCCTGTGCCCCGGGGCCTCCCCCTGGGCAACCCTGAGTCCCGCGCCCCGAGGCCCCCGACCGCCCCGGCGCCGACGGTGCCCTCCGCAGCCGCGTCCACGCCTCGGGGCGAGAGAAACCTCCGTTCCCCCGCAGGGGGAAGCCGCAGCCCAGGGCGCCCCAGCCGCCCCCAAAGTCGGAGCACGACGCCCGGCCCCAGGCCCTCCCTCAACTCTGCTCCGGGAGGGCTCCCCGGCGCCGGGGCCGCCGGCGGGTCCGCGGCCTCTCGGCGCGTTTTCCGGGGGGCCGCGCCGGGCCCCGAGCGAGAAAGGGCCCGCGGCCCCGGGGACCAGGCCGGTCGCCGGGGCTGCCCAACGCCGGCCGATTCTCACGAGCGTTCTGCCCAAACCGATCCCGGTTTGGGCAGAACGCTCGTGAGAATCGGCCGGAAAACGCCCGGCGAACTCGCTTCGGGCGCAGCCCGTCTGCGGGGCCGCCCCCCGCGCCTGGCCCGGGACCCCGCGGGGTCGCGCCCGCGCCCCACCGGAAAGCCCCCCGCGAGTCCGCCGCGCGCGACGCCGACGCCTCCCGCTCCTCAGCGCCCGGGGCTCCCCTCCCTGGCGCGGGCCGGTGGGGCCGGGCGGGCCCCGAGGCCCGGGCTCCAACCCTCGCCTGCCTCCTCAGCCTTCCGAGTCCGGGGTCCTGTGCCCCGGGGCCTCCCCCTGGGCAACCCTGAGTCCCGCGCCCCGAGGCCCCCGACCGCCCCGGCGCCGACGGTGCCCTTCGCAGCCGCGTCCACGCCTCGGGGCGAGAGAAACCTCCGTTCCCCCGCAGGGGGAAGCCGCAGCCCGGGGCGCCCCAGCCGCCCCCAAAGTCGGAGCACGACGCCCGGCCCCAGGCCCTCCCTCAACTCTGCTCCGGGAGGGCTCCCCGGCGCCGGGGCCGCCGGCGGGTCCGCGGCCTCTCGGCGCGTTTTCCGGGGGGCCGCGCCGGGCCCCGAGCGAGAAAGGGCCCGTGGCCCCGGGGACCAGGCCGGTCCCCGGGGCTGCCCAACGCCGGCCGATTCTCACGAGCGTTCTGCCCAAACCGATCCCGGTTTGGGCAGAACGCTCGTGAGAATCGGCCGGAAAACGCCCGGCGAACTCGCTTCGGGCGCAGCCCGTCTGCGGGGCCGCCCCCCGCGCCTGGCCCGGGACCCCGCGGGGTCGCGCCCGCGCCCCGCCGGAAAGCCCCCCGCGAGTCCGCCGCGCGCGACGCCGACGCCTCCCGCTCCTCAGCGCCCGGGGCTCCCCTCCCTGGCGCGGGCCGGTGGGGCCGGGCGGGCCCCGAGGCCCGGGCTCCAACCCTCGCCTGCCTCCTCAGCCTTCCGAGTCCGGGGTCCTGTGCCCCGGGGCCTCCCCCTGGGCAACCCTGAGTCCCGCGCCCCGAGGCCCCCGACCGCCCCGGCGCCGACGGTGCCCTTCGCAGCCGCGTCCACGCCTCGGGGCGAGAGAAACCTCCGTTCCCCCGCAGGGGGAAGCCGCAGCCCGGGGCGCCCCAGCCGCCCCCAAAGTCGGAGCACGACGCCCGGCCCCAGGCCCTCCCTCAACTCTGCTCCGGGAGGGCTCCCCGGCGCCGGGGCCGCCGGCGGGTCCGCGGCCTCTCGGCGCGTTTTCCGGGGGGCCGTGCCGGGCCCCGAGCGAGAAAGGGCCCGCGGCCCCGGGGACCAGGCCGGTCCCCGGGGCTGCCCAACGCCGGCCGATTCTCACGAGCGTTCTGCCCAAACCGATCCCGGTTTGGGCAGAACGCTCGTGAGAATCGGCCGGAAAACGCCCGGCGAACTCGCTTCGGGCGCAGCCTGTCTGCGGGGCCGCCCCCCGCGCCTGGCCCGGGACCCCGCGGGGTCGCGCCCGCGCCCCGCCGGAAAGCCCCCCGCGAGTCCGCCCCGCGCGACACCGACGGTTCCCGCTCCTCAGCGCCCGGGGCTCCCCTCCCTGGCGCGGGCCGGTGGGGCCGGGCGGGCCCCGAGGCCCGGGCTCCAACCCTCGCCTGCCTCCTCAGCCTTCCGAGTCCGGGGTCCTGTGCCCCGGGGCCTCCCCCTGGGCAACCCTGAGTCCCGCGCCCCGAGGCCCCCGACCGCCCCGGTGCCGACGGTGCCCTTCGCAGCCGCGTCCACGCCTCGGGGCGAGAGAAACCTCCGTTCCCCCGCAGGGGGAAGCCGCAGCCCGGGGCGCCCCAGCCGCCCCCAAAGTCGGAGCACGACGCCCGGCCCCAGGCCCTCCCTCAACTCTGCTCCGGGAGGGCTCCCCGGCGCCGGGGCCGCCGGCGGGTCCGCGGCCTCTCGGCGCGTTTTCCGGGGGGCCGCGCCGGGCCCCGAGCGAGAAAGGGCCCGCGGCCCCGGGGACCAGGCCGGTCCCCGGGGCTGCCCAACGCCGGCCGATTCTCACGAGCGTTCTGCCCAAACCGATCCCGGTTTGGGCAGAACGCTCGTGAGAATCGGCCGGAAAACGCCCGGCGAACTCGCTTCGGGCGCAGCCCGTCTGCGGGGCCGCCCCCCGCGCCTGGCCCGGGACCCCGCGGGGTCGCGCCCGCGCCCCGCCGGAAAGCCCCCCGCGAGTCCGCCGCGCGCGACGCCGACGCCTCCCGCTCCTCAGCGCCCGGGGCTCCCCTCCCTGGCGCGGGCCGGTGGGGCCGGGCGGGCCCCGAGGCCCGGGCTCCAACCCTCGCCTGCCTCCTCAGCCTTCCGAGTCCGGGGTCCTGTGCCCCGGGGCCTCCCCCTGGGCAACCCTGAGTCCCGCGCCCCGAGGCCCCCGACCGCCCCGGCGCCGACGGTGCCCTCCGCAGCCGCGTCCACGCCTCGGGGCGAGAGAAACCTCCGTTCCCCCGCAGGGGGAAGCCGCAGCCCAGGGCGCCCCAGCCGCCCCCAAAGTCGGAGCACGACGCCCGGCCCCAGGCCCTCCCTCAACTCTGCTCCGGGAGGGCTCCCCGGCGCCGGGGCCGCCCGCGGGTCCGCGGCCTCTCGGCGCGTTTTCCGGGGGGCCGCGCCGGGCCCCGAGCGAGAAAGGGCCCGCGGCCCCGGGGACCAGGCCGGTCCCCGGGGCTGCCCAACGCCGGCCGATTCTCACGAGCGTTCTGCCCAAACCGATCCCGGTTTGGGCAGAACGCTCGTGAGAATCGGCCGGAAAACGCCCGGCGAACTCGCTTCGGGCGCAGCCCGTCTGCGTGGCCGCCCCCCGCGCCTGGCCCGGGACCCCGCGGGGTCGCGCCCGCGCCCCGCCGGAAAGCCCCCCGCGAGTCCGCCGCGCGCGACGCCGACGCCTCCCGCTCCTCAGCGCCCGGGGCTCCCCTCCCTGGCGCGGGCCGGTGGGGCCGGGCGGGCCCCGAGGCCCGGGCTCCAACCCTCGCCTGCCTCCTCAGCCTTCCGAGTCCGGGGTCCTGTGCCCCGGGGCCTCCCCCTGGGCAACCCTGAGTCCCGCGCCCCGAGGCCCCCGACCGCCCCGGCGCCGACGGTGCCCTCCGCAGCCGCGTCCACGCCTCGGGGCGAGAGAAACCTCCGTTCCCCCGCAGGGGGAAGCCGCAGCCCAGGGCGCCCCAGCCGCCCCCAAAGTCGGAGCACGACGCCCGGCCCCAGGCCCTCCCTCAACTCTGCTCCGGGAGGGCTCCCCGGCGCCGGGGCCGCCGGCGGGTCCGCGGCCTCTCGGCGCGTTTTCCGGGGGGCCGCGCCGGGCCCCGAGCGAGAAAGGGCCCGCGGCCCCTGGGACCAGGCCGGTCGCCGGGGCTGCCCAACGCCGGCCGATTCTCACGAGCGTTCTGCCCAAACCGATCCCGGTTTGGGCAGAACGCTCGTGAGAATCGGCCGGAAAACGCCCGGCGAACTCGCTTCGGGCGCAGCCCGTCTGCGGGGCCGCCCCCCGCGCCTGGCCCGGGACCCCGCGGGGTCGCGCCCGCGCCCCGCCGGAAAGCCCCCCGCGAGTCCGCCGCGCGCGACGCCGACGCCTCCCGCTCCTCAGCGCCCGGGGCTCCCCTCCCTGGCGCGGGCCGGTGGGGCCGGGCGGGCCCCGAGGCCCGGGCTCCAACCCTCGCCTGCCTCCTCAGCCTTCCGAGTCCGGGGTCCTGTGCCCCGGGGCCTCCCCCTGGGCAACCCTGAGTCCCGCGCCCCGAGGCCCCCGACCGCCCCGGCGCCGACGGTGCCCTTCGCAGCCGCGTCCACGCCTCGGGGCGAGAGAAACCTCCGTTCCCCCGCAGGGGGAAGCCGCAGCCCGGGGCGCCCCAGCCGCCCCCAAAGTCGGAGCACGACGCCCGGCCCCAGGCCCTCCCTCAACTCTGCTCCGGGAGGGCTCCCCGGCGCCAGGGCCGCCGGCGGGTCCGCGGCCTCTCGGCGCGTTTTCCGGGGGGCCGCGCCGGGCCCCGAGCGAGAAAGGGCCCGCGGCCCCGGGGACCAGGCCGGTCGCCGGGGCTGCCCAACGCCGGCCGATTCTCACGAGCGTTCTGCCCAAACCGATCCCGGTTTGGGCAGAACGCTCGTGAGAATCGGCCGGAAAACGCCCGGCGAACTCGCTTCGGGCGCAGCCCGTCTGCGGGGCCGCCCCCCGCGCCTGGCCCGGGACCCCGCGGGGTCGCGCCCGCGCCCCGCCGGAAAGCCCCCCGCGAGTCCGCCGCGCGCGACGCCGACGCCTCCCGCTCCTCAGCGCCCGGGGCTCCCCTCCCTGGCGCGGGCCGGTGGGGCCGGGCGGGCCCCGAGGCCCGGGCTCCAACCCTCGCCTGCCTCCTCAGCCTTCCGAGTCCGGGGTCCTGTGCCCCGGGGCCTCCCCCTGGGCAACCCTGAGTCCCGCGCCCCGAGGCCCCCGACCGCCCCGGCGCCGACGGTGCCCTTCGCAGCCGCGTCCACGCCTCGGGGCGAGAGAAACCTCCGTTCCCCCGCAGGGGGAAGCCGCAGCCCGGGGCGCCCCAGCCGCCCCCAAAGTCGGAGCACGACGCCCGGCCCCAGGCCCTCCCTCAACTCTGCTCCGGGAGGGCTCCCCGGCGCCGGGGCCGCCGGCGGGTCCGCGGCCTCTCGGCGCGTTTTCCGGGGGGCCGCGCCGGGCCCCGAGCGAGAAAGGGCCCGCGGCCCCGGGGACCAGGCCGGTCCCCGGGGCTGCCCAACGCCGGCCGATTCTCACGAGCGTTCTGCCCAAACCGATCCCGGTTTGGGCAGAACGCTCGTGAGAATCGGCCGGAAAACGCCCGGCGAACTCGCTTCGGGCGCAGCCCGTCTGCGGGGCCGCCCCCCGCGCCTGGCCCGGGACCCCGCGGGGTCGCGCCCGCGCCCCGCCGGAAAGCCCCCCGCGAGTCCGCCGCGCGCGACGCCGACGCCTCCCGCTCCTCAGCGCCCGGGGCTCCCCTCCCTGGCGCGGGCCGGTGGGGCCGGGCGGGCCCCGAGGCCCGGGCTCCAACCCTCGCCTGCCTCCTCAGCCTTCCGAGTCCGGGGTCCTGTGCCCCGGGGCCTCCCCCTGGGCAACCCTGAGTCCCGCGCCCCGAGGCCCCCGACCGCCCCGGCGCCGACGGTGCCCTTCGCAGCCGCGTCCACGCCTCGGGGCGAGAGAAACCTCCGTTCCCCCGCAGGGGGAAGCCGCAGCCCGGGGCGCCCCAGCCGCCCCCAAAGTCGGAGCACGACGCCCGGCCCCAGGCCCTCCCTCAACTCTGCTCCGGGAGGGCTCCCCGGCGCCGGGGCCGCCGGCGGGTCCGCGGCCTCTCGGCGCGTTTTCCGGGGGGCCGCGCCGGGCCCCGAGCGAGAAAGGGCCCGCGGCCCCGGGGACCAGGCCGGTCCCCGGGGCTGCCCAACGCCGGCCGATTCTCACGAGCGTTCTGCCCAAACCGATCCCGGTTTGGGCAGAACGCTCGTGAGAATCGGCCGGAAAACGCCCGGCGAACTCGCTTCGGGCGCAGCCCGTCTGCGGGGCCGCCCCCCGCGCCTGGCCCGGGACCCCGCGGGGTCGCGCCCGCGCCCCGCCGGAAAGCCCCCCGCGAGTCCGCCGCGCGCGACGCCGACGCCTCCCGCTCCTCAGCGCCCGGGGCTCCCCTCCCTGGCGCGGGCCGGTGGGGCCGGGCGGGCCCCGAGGCCCGGGCTCCAACCCTCGCCTGCCTCCTCAGCCTTCCGAGTCCGGGGTCCTGTGCCCCGGGGCCTCCCCCTGGGCAACCCTGAGTCCCGCGCCCCGAGGCCCCCGACCGCCCCGGCGCCGACGGTGCCCTTCGCAGCCGCGTCCACGCCTCGGGGCGAGAGAAACCTCCGTTCCCCCGCAGGGGGAAGCCGCAGCCCGGGGCGCCCCAGCCGCCCCCAAAGTCGGAGCACGACGCCCGGCCCCAGGCCCTCCCTCAACTCTGCTCCGGGAGGGCTCCCCGGCGCCGGGGCCGCCGGCGGGTCCGCGGCCTCTCGGCGCGTTTTCCGGGGGGCCGTGCCGGGCCCCGAGCGAGAAAGGGCCCGCGGCCCCGGGGACCAGGCCGGTCCCCGGGGCTGCCCAACGCCGGCCGATTCTCACGAGCGTTCTGCCCAAACCGATCCCGGTTTGGGCAGAACGCTCGTGAGAATCGGCCGGAAAACGCCCGGCGAACTCGCTTCGGGCGCAGCCCGTCTGCGGGGCCGCCCCCCGCGCCTGGCCCGGGACCCCGCGGGGTCGCGCCCGCGCCCCGCCGGAAAGCCCCCCGCGAGTCCGCCGCGCGCGACGCCGACGCCTCCCGCTCCTCAGCGCCCGGGGCTCCCCTCCCTGGCGCGGGCCGGTGGGGCCGGGCGGGCCCCGAGGCCCGGGCTCCAAACCTCGCCTGC
This sequence comes from Martes martes, assembly GCF_963455335.1. Classification (NCBI taxonomy): domain Eukaryota; kingdom Metazoa; phylum Chordata; class Mammalia; order Carnivora; family Mustelidae; genus Martes; species Martes martes. The sequence goes on from NW_027666316.1 coordinate 41,300, forward strand.
CTCCTCAGCCTTCCGAGCCCAGGGTCCTGTGCCCCGGGGCCTCCCCCTGGGCAACACTGAGTCCCGCGCCCCGAGGCCCCCGACCGCCTCGGCGCCGACGGTGCCCTTCGCAGCCGCGTCCACGCCTCGGGGCGAGAGAAACCTCCGTTCCCCCGCAGTGGGAAGCCGCAGCCCGGGGCGCCCCAGCCGCCCCCAAAGTCGGAGCACGACGCCCGGCCCCAGGCCCTCCCTCAACTCTGCTCCGGGAGGGCTCCCCGGCGCCGGGGCCGCCGGCGGGGCCGCGTCCTCTCGGCGCGTTTTCCGGGGGGCCGCGCCGCGCCCCGAGCGAGAAAGGGCCCTCGGCCCCGGGGACCAGGCCGGTCCCCGGGGCTGCCCAACGCCGGCCGATTCTCACGAGCGTTCTGCCCAAACCGATCCCGGTTTGGGCAGAACGCTCGTGAGAATCGGCCGGAAAACGCCCGGCGAACTCGCTTCGGGCGCAGCCCGTCTGCGGGGCCGCCCCCCGCGCCTGGCCCGGGACCCCGCGGGGTCGCGCCCGCGCCCCGCCGGAAAGCCCCCCGCGAGTCCGCCGCGCGCGACGCCGACGCCTCCCGCTCCTCAGCGCCCGGGGCTCCCCTCCCTGGCGCGGGCCGGTGGGGCCGGGCGGGCCCCGAGGCCCGGGCTCCAACCCTCGCCTGCCTCCTCAGCCTTCCGAGTCCGGGGTCCTGTGCCCCGGGGCCTCCCCCTGGGCAACCCTGAGTCCCGCGCCCCGAGGCCCCCGACCGCCCCGGCGCCGACGGTGCCCTTCGCATCCGCGTCCACGCCTCGGGGCGAGAGAAACCTCCGTTCCCCCGCAGGGGGAAGCCGCAGCCCGGGGCGCCCCAGCCGCCCCCAAAGTCGGAGCACGACGCCCGGCCCCAGGCCCTCCCTCAACTCTGCTCCGGGAGGGCTCCCCGGCGCCGGGGCCGCCGGCGGGTCCGCGGCCTCTCGGCGCGTTTTCCGGGGGGCCGCGCCGGGCCCCGAGCGAGAAAGGGCCCGCGGCCCCGGGGACCAGGCCGGTCCCCGGGGCTGCCCAACGCCGGCCGATTCTCACGAGCGTTCTGCCCAAACCGATCCCGGTTTGGGCAGAACGCTCGTGAGAATCGGCCGGAAAACGCCCGGCGAACTCGCTTCGGGCGCAGCCCGTCTGCGGGGCCGCCCCCCGCGCCTGGCCCGGGACCCCGCGGGGTCGCGCCCGCGCCCCGCCGGAAAGCCCCCCGCGAGTCCGCCGCGCGCGACGCCGACGCCTCCCGCTCCTCAGCGCCCGGGGCTCCCCTCCCTGGCGCGGGCCGGTGGGGCCGGGCGGGCCCCGAGGCCCGGGCTCCAACCCTCGCCTGCCTCCTCAGCCTTCCGAGTCCGGGGTCCTGTGCCCCGGGGCCTCCCCCTGGGCAACCCTGAGTCCCGCGCCCCGAGGCCCCCGACCGCCCCGGCGCCGACGGTGCCCTTCGCAGCCGCGTCCACGCCTCGGGGCGAGAGAAACCTCGTTCCCCCGCAGGGGGAAGCCGCAGCCCGGGGCGCCCCAGCCGCCCCCAAAGTCGGAGCACGACGCCCGGCCCCAGGCCCTCCCTCAACTCTGCTCCGGGAGGGCTCCCCGGCGCCGGGGCCGCCGGCGGGTCCGCGGCCTCTCGGCGCGTTTTCCGGGGGGCCGCGCCGGGCCCCGAGCGAGAAAGGGCCCGCGGCCCCGGGGACCAGGCCGGTCCCCGGGGCTGCCCAACGCCGGCCGATTCTCACGAGCGTTCTGCCCAAACCGATCCCGGTTTGGGCAGAACGCTCGTGAGAATCGGCCGGAAAACGCCCGGCGAACTCGCTTCGGGCGCAGCCCGTCTGCGGGGCCGCCCCCCGCGCCTGGCCCGGGACCCCGCGGGGTCGCGCCCGCGCCCCGCCGGAAAGCCCCCAGCGAGTCCGCCGCGCGCGACGCCGACACCTCCCGCTCCTCAGCGCCCGGGGCTCCCCTCCCTGGCGCGGGCCGGTGGGGCCGGGCGGGCCCCGAGGCCCGGGCTCCAACCCTCGCCTGCCTCCTCAGCCTTCCGAGCCCAGGGTCCTGTGCCCCGGGGCCTCCCCCTGGGCAACCCTGAGTCCCGCGCCCCGAGGCCCCCGACCGCCTCGGCGCCGACGGTGCCCTTCGCAGCCGCGTCCACGCCTCGGGGCGAGAGAAACCTCCGTTCCCCCGCAGTGGGAAGCCGCAGCCCGGGGCGCCCCAGCCGCCCCCAAAGTCGGAGCACGACGCCCGGCCCCAGGCCCTCCCTCAACTCTGCTCCGGGAGGGCTCCCCGGCGCCGGGGCCGCCGGCGGGGCCGCGTCCTCTCGGCGCGTTTTCCGGGGGGCCGCGCCGCGCCCCGAGCGAGAAAGGGCCCTCGGCCCCGGGGACCAGGCCGGTCCCCGGGGCTGCCCAACGCCGGCCGATTCTCACGAGCGTTCTGCCCAAACCGATCCCGGTTTGGGCAGAACGCTCGTGAGAATCGGCCGGAAAACGCCCGGCGAACTCGCTTCGGGCGCAGCCCGTCTGCGGGGCCGCCCCCCGCTCCTGGCCCGGGACCCCGCGGGGTCGCGCCCGCGCCCCGCCGGAAAGCCCCCCGCGAGTCCGCCGCGCGCGACGCCGACGCCTCCCGCTCCTCAGCGCCCGGGGCTCCCCTCCCTGGCGCGGGCCGGTGGGGCCGGGCGGGCCCCGAGGCCCGGGCTGCAACCCTCGCCTGCCTCCTCAGCCTTCCGAGTCCGGGGTCCTGTGCCCCGGGGCCTCCCCCTGGGCAACCCTGAGTCCCGCGCCCCGAGGCCCCCGACCGCCCCGGCGCCGACGGTGCCCTTCGCAGCCGCGTCCACGCCTCGGGGCGAGAGAAACCTCCGTTCCCCCGCAGGGGGAAGCCGCAGCCCGGGGCGCCCCAGCCGCCCCCAAAGTCGGAGCACGACGCCCGGCCCCAGGCCCTCCCTCAACTCTGCTCCGGGAGGGCTCCCCGGCGCCGGGGCCGCCGGCGGGTCCGCGGCCTCTCGGCGCGTTTTCCGGGGGGCCGCGCCGGGCCCCGAGCGAGAAAGGGCCCGCGGCCCCGGGGACCAGGCCGGTCCCCGGGGCTGCCCAACGCCGGCCGATTCTCACGATCGTTCTGCCCAAACCGATCCCGGTTTGGGCAGAACGCTCGTGAGAATCGGCCGGAAAACGCCCGGCGAACTCGCTTCGGGCGCAGCCCGTCTGCGGGGCCGCCCCCCGCGCCTGGCCCGGGACCCCGCGGGGTCGCGCCCGCGCCCCGCCGGAAAGCCCCCCGCGAGTCCGCCGCGCGCGACGCCGACGCCTCCCGCTCCTCAGCGCCCGGGGCTCCCCTCCCTGGCGCGGGCCGGTGGGGCCGGGCGGGCCCCGAGGCCCGGGCTCCAACCCTCGCCTGCCTCCTCAGCCTTCCGAGCCCAGGGTCCTGTGCCCCGGGGCCTCCCCCTGGGCAACCCTGAGTCCCGCGCCCCGAGGCCCCCGACCGCCTCGGCGCCGACGGTGCCCTTCGCAGCCGCGTCCACGCCTCGGGGCGAGAGAAACCTCCGTTCCCCCGCAGTGGGAAGCCGCAGCCCGGGGCGCCCCAGCCGCCCCCAAAGTCGGAGCACGACGCCCGGCCCCAGGCCCTCCCTCAACTCTGCTCCGGGAGGGCTCCCCGGCGCCGGGGCCGCCGGCGGGGCCGCGTCCTCTCGGCGCGTTTTCCGGGGGGCCGCGCCGCGCCCCGAGCGAGAAAGGGCCCTCGGCCCCGGGGACCAGGCCGGTCCCCGGGGCTGCCCAACGCCGGCCGATTCTCACGAGCGTTCTGCCCAAACCGGGATCGGTTTGGGCAGAACGCTCATGAGAATCGGCCGGAAAACGCCCGGCGAACTCGCTTCGGGCGCAGCCCGTCTGCGGGGCCGCCCCCCGCGCCTGGCCCGGGACCCCGCGGGGTCGCGCCCGCGCCCCGCCGGAAAGCCCCCCGCGAGTCTGCCGCGCGCGACGCCGACGCCTCCCGCTCCTCAGCGCCCGGGGCTCCCCTCCCTGTCGCGGGCCGGTGGGGCCGGGCGGGCCCCGAGGCCCGGGCTCCAACCCTCGCCTGCCTCCTCAGCCTTCCGAGTCCGGGGTCCTGTGCCCCGGGGCCTCCCCCTGGGCAACCCTGAGTCCCGCGCCCCGAGGCCCCCGACCGCCCCGGCGCCGACGGTGCCCTTCGCAGCCGCGTCCACGCCTCGGGGCCAGAGAAACCTCCGTTCCCCCGCAGGGGGAAGCCGCAGCCCGGGGCGCCCCAGCCGCCCCCAAAGTCGGAGCACGACGCCCGGCCCCAGGCCCTCCCTCAACTCTGCTCCGGGAGGGCTCCCCGGCGCCGGGGCCGCCGGCGGGTCCGCGGCCTCTCGGCGCGTTTTCCGGGGGGCCGCGCCGGGCCCCGAGCGAGAAAGGGCCCGCGGCCCCGGGGACCAGGCCGGTCCCCGGGGCTGCCCAACGCCGGCCGATTCTCACGAGCGTTCTGCCCAAACCGATCCCGGTTTGGGCAGAACGCTCGTGAGAATCGGCCGGAAAACGCCCGGCGAACTCGCTTCGGGCGCAGCCCGTCTGCGGGGCCGCCCCCCGCGCCTGGCCCGGGACCCCGCGGGGTCGCGCCCGCGCCCCGCCGGAAAGCCCCCCGCGAGTCCGCCGCGCGCGACGCCGACGCCTCCCGCTCCTCAGCGCCCGGGGCTCCCCTCCCTGGCGCGGGCCGGTGGGGCCGGGCGGGCCCCGAGGCCCGGGCTCCAACCCTCGCCTGCCTCCTCAGCCTTCCGAGTCCGGGGTCCTGTGCCCCGGGGCCTCCCCCTGGGCAACCCTGAGTCCCGCGCCCCGAGGCCCCCGACCGCCCCGGCGCCGACGGTGCCCTTCGCAGCCGCGTCCACGCCTCGGGGCGAGAGAAACCTCCGTTCCCCCGCAGGGGGAAGCCGCAGCCCGGGGCGCCCCAGCCGCCCCCAAAGTCGGAGCACGACGCCCGGCCCCAGGCCCTCCCTCAACTCTGCTCCGGGAGGGCTCCCCGGCGCCGGGGCCGCCGGCGGGTCCGCGGCCTCTCGGCGCGTTTTCCGGGGGGCCGTGCCGGGCCCCGAGCGAGAAAGGGCCCGCGGCCCCGGGGACCAGGCCGGTCCCCGGGGCTGCCCAACGCCGGCCGATTCTCACGAGCGTTCTGCCCAAACCGATCCCGGTTTGGGCAGAACGCTCGTGAGAATCGGCCGGAAAACGCCCGGCGAACTCGCTTCGGGCGCAGCCCGTCTGCGGGGCCGCCCCCCGCGCCTGGCCCGGGACCCCGCGGGGTCGCGCCCGCGCCCCGCCGGAAAGCCCCCCGCGAGTCCGCCGCGCGCGACGCCGACGCCTCCCGCTCCTCAGCGCCCGGGGCTCCCCTCCCTGGCGCGGGCCGGTGGGGCCGGGCGGGCCCCGAGGCCCGGGCTCCAAACCTCGCCTGCCTCCTCAGCCTTCCGAGCCCAGGGTCCTGTGCCCCGGGGCCTCCCCCTGGGCAACACTGAGTCCCGCGCCCCGAGGCCCCCAACCGCCTCGGCGCCGACGGTGCCCTTCGCAGCCGCGTCCACGCCTCGGGGCGAGAGAAACCTCCGTTCCCCCGCAGTGGGAAGCCGCAGCCCGGGGCGCCCCAGCCGCCCCCAAAGTCGGAGCACGACGCCCGGCCCCAGGCCCTCCCTCAACTCTGCTCCGGGAGGGCTCCCCGGCGCCGGGGCCGCCGGCGGGGCCGCGTCCTCTCGGCGCGTTTTCCGGGGGGCCGCGCCGCGCCCCGAGCGAGAAAGGGCCCTCGGCCCCGGGGACCAGGCCGGTCCCCGGGGCTGCCCAACGCCGGCCGATTCTCACGAGCGTTCTGCCCAAACCGATCCCGGTTTGGGCAGAACGCTCGTGAGAATCGGCCGGAAAACGCCCGGCGAACTCGCTTCGGGCGCAGCCCGTCTGCGGGGCCGCCCCCCGCGCCTGGCCCGGGACCTCGCGGGGTCGCGCCCGCGCCCCGCCGGAAAGCCCCCCGCGAGTCCGCCGCGCGTGACGCCGACGCCTCCCGCTCCTCAGCGCCCGGGGCTCCCCTCCCTGGCGCGGGCCGGTGGGGCCGGGCGGGCCCCGAGGCCCGGGCTCCAACCCTCGCCTGCCTCCTCAGCCTTCCGAGTCCGGGGTCCTGTGCCCCGGGGCCTCCCCCTGGGCAACCCTGAGTCCCGCGCCCCGAGGCCCCCGACCGCCCCGGCGCCGACGGTGCCCTTCGCAGCCGCGTCCACGCCTCGGGGCGAGAGAAACCTCCGTTCCCCCGCAGGGGGAAGCCGCAGCCCAGGGCGCCCCAGCCGCCCCCAAAGTCGGAGCACGACGCCCGGCCCCAGGCCCTCCCTCAACTCTGCTCCGGGAGGGCTCCCCGGCGCCGGGGCCGCCGGCGGGTCCGCGGCCTCTCGGCGCGTTTTCCGGGGGGCCGCGCCGGGCCCCGAGCGAGAAAGGGCCCGCGGCCCCGGGGACCAGGCCGGTCCCCGGGGCTGCCCAACGCCGGCCGATTCTCACGAGCGTTCTGCCCAAACCGATCCCGGTTTGGGCAGAACGCTCGTGAGAATCGGCCGGAAAACGCCCGGCGAACTCGCTTCGGGCGCAGCCCGTCTGCGGGGCCGCCCCCCGCGCCTGGCCCGGGACCCCGCGGGGTCGCGCCCGCGCCCCGCCGGAAAGCCCCCCGCGAGTCCGCCGCGCGCGACGCCGACGCCTCCCGCTCCTCAGCGCCCGGGGCTCCCCTCCCTGGCGCGGGCCGGTGGGGCCGGGCGGGCCCCGAGGCCCGGGCTCCAACCCTCGCCTGCCTCCTCAGCCTTCCGAGTCCGGGGTCCTGTGCCCCGGGGCCTCCCCCTGGGCAACCCTGAGTCCCGCGCCCCGAGGCCCCCGACCGCCCCGGCGCCGACGGTGCCCTTCGCAGCCGCGTCCACGCCTCGGGGCGAGAGAAACCTCCGTTCCCCCGCAGGGGGAAGCCGCAGCCCGGGGCGCCCCAGCCGCCCCCAAAGTCGGAGCACGACGCCCGGCCCCAGGCCCTCCCTCAACTCTGCTCCGGGAGGGCTCCCCGGCGCCGGGGCCGCCGGCGGATCCGCGGCCTCTCGGCGCGTTTTCCGGGGGGCCGTGCCGGGCCCCGAGCGAGAAAGGGCCCGCGGCCCCGGGGACCAGGCCGGTCCCCGGGGCTGCCCAACGCCGGCCGATTCTCACGAGCGTTCTGCCCAAACCGATCCCGGTTTGGGCAGAACGCTCGTGAGAATCGGCCGGAAAACGCCCGGCGAACTCGCTTCGGGCGCAGCCCGTCTGCGGGGCCGCCCCCCGCGCCTGGCCCGGGACCCCGCGGGGTCGCGCCCGCGCCCCGCCGGAAAGCCCCCCGCGAGTCCGCCGCGCGCGACGCCGACGCCTCCCGCTCCTCAGCGCCCGGGGCTCCCCTCCCTGGCGCGGGCCGGTGGGGCCGGGCGGGCCCCGAGGCCCGGGCTCCAAACCTCGCCTGCCTCCTCAGCCTTCCGAGCCCGGGGTCCTGTGCCCCGGGGCCTCCCCCTGGGCAACACTGAGTCCCGCGCCCCGAGGCCCCCGACCGCCTCGGCGCCGACGGTGCCCTTCGCAGCCGCGTCCACGCCTCGGGGCGAGAGAAACCTCCGTTCCCCCGCAGTGGGAAGCCGCAGCCCGGGGCGCCCCAGCCGCCCCCAAAGTCGGAGCACGACGCCCGGCCCCAGGCCCTCCCTCAACTCTGCTCCGGGAGGGCTCCCCGGCGCCGGGGCCGCCGGCGGGGCCGCGTCCTCTCGGCGCGTTTTCCGGGGGGCCGCGCCGCGCCCCGAGCGAGAAAGGGCCCTCGGCCCCGGGGACCAGGCCGGTCCCCGGGGCTGCCCAACGCCGGCCGATTCTCACGAGCGTTCTGCCCAAACCGATCCCGGTTTGGGCAGAACGCTCGTGAGAATCGGCCGGAAAACGCCCGGCGAACTCGCTTCGGGCGCAGCCCGTCTGCGGGGCCGCCCCCCGCGCCTGGCCCGGGACCCCGCGGGGTCGCGCCCGCGCCCCGCCGGAAAGCCCCCCGCGAGTCCGCCGCGCGCGACGCCGACGCCTCCCGCTCCTCAGCGCCCGGGGCTCCCCTCCCTGGCGCGGGCCGGTGGGGCCGGGCGGGCCCCGAGGCCCGGGCTCCAACCCTCGCCTGCCTCCTCAGCCTTCCGAGTCCGGGGTCCTGTGCCCCGGGGCCTCCCCCTGGGCAACCCTGAGTCCCGCGCCCCGAGGCCCCCGACCGCCCCGGCGCCGACGGTGCCCTTCGCAGCCGCGTCCACGCCTCGGGGCGAGAGAAACCTCCGTTCCCCCGCAGGGGGAAGCCGCAGCCCGGGGCGCCCCAGCCGCCCCCAAAGTCGGAGCACGACGCCCGGCCCCAGGCCCTCCCTCAACTCTGCTCCGGGAGGGCTCCCCGGCGCCGGGGCCGCCGGCGGGTCCGCGGCCTCTCGGCGCGTTTTCCGGGGGGCCGCGCCGGGCCCCGAGCGAGAAAGGGCCCGCGGCCCCGGGGACCAGGCCGGTCCCCGGGGCTGCCCAACGCCGGCCGATTCTCACGAGCGTTCTGCCCAAACCGATCCCGGTTTGGGCAGAACGCTCGTGAGAATCGGCCGGAAAACGCCCGGCGAACTCGCTTCGGGCGCAGCCCGTCTGCGGGGCCGCCCCCCGCGCCTGGCCCGGGACCCCGCGGGGTCGCGCCCGCGCCCCGCCGGAAAGCCCCCCGCGAGTCCGCCGCGCGCGACGCCGACGCCTCCCGCTCCTCAGCGCCCGGGGCTCCCCTCCCTGGCGCGGGCCGGTGGGGCCGGGCGGGCCCCGAGGCCCGGGCTCCAACCCTCGCCTGCCTCCTCAGCCTTCCGAGTCCGGGGTCCTGTGCCCCGGGGCCTCCCCCTGGGCAACCCTGAGTCCCGCGCCCCGAGGCCCCCGACCGCCCCGGCGCCGACGGTGCCCTTCGCAGCCGCGTCCACGCCTCGGGGCGAGAGAAACCTCCGTTCCCCCGCAGGGGGAAGCCGCAGCCCGGGGCGCCCCAGCCGCCCCCAAAGTCGGAGCACGACGCCCGGCCCCAGGCCCTCCCTCAACTCTGCTCCGGGAGGGCTCCCCGGCGCCGGGGCCGCCGGCGGGTCCGCGGCCTCTCGGCGCGTTTTCCGGGGGGCCGTGCCGGGCCCCGAGCGAGAAAGGGCCCGCGGCCCCGGGGACCAGGCCGGTCCCCGGGGCTGCCCAACGCCGGCCGATTCTCACGAGCGTTCTGCCCAAACCGATCCCGGTTTGGGCAGAACGCTCGTGAGAATCGGCCGGAAAACGCCCGGCGAACTCGCTTCGGGCGCAGCCCGTCTGCGGGGCCGCCCCCCGCGCCTGGCCCGGGACCCCGCGGGGTCGCGCCCGCGCCCCGCCGGAAAGCCCCCCGCGAGTCCGCCGCGCGCGACGCCGACGCCTCCCGCTCCTCAGCGCCCGGGGCTCCCCTCCCTGGCGCGGGCCGGTGGGGCCGGGCGGGCCCCGAGGCCCGGGCTCCAAACCTCGCCTGCCTCCTCAGCCTTCCGAGCCCGGGGTCCTGTGCCCCGGGGCCTCCCCCTGGGCAACCCTGAGTCCCGCGCCCCGAGGCCCCCGACCGCCTCGGCGCCGACGGTGCCCTTCGCAGCCGCGTCCACGCCTCGGGGCGAGAGAAACCTCCGTTCCCCCGCAGTGGGAAGCCGCAGCCCGGGGCGCCCCAGCCGCCCCCAAAGTCGGAGCACGACGCCCGGCCCCAGGCCCTCCCTCAACTCTGCTCCGGGAGGGCTCCCCGGCGCCGGGGCCGCCGGCGGGGCCGCGTCCTCTCGGCGCGTTTTCCGGGGGGCCGCGCCGCGCCCCGAGCGAGAAAGGGCCCGCGGCCCCGGGGACCAGGCCGGTCCCCGGGGCTGCCCAACGCCGGCCGATTCTCACGAGCGTTCTGCCCAAACCGATCCCGGTTTGGGCAGAACGCTCGTGAGAATCGGCCGGAAAACGCCCGGCGAACTCGCTTCGGGCGCAGCCCGTCTGCGGGGCCGCCCCCCGCGCCTGGCCCGGGACCCCGCGGGGTCGCGCCCGCGCCCCGCCGGAAAGCCCCCCGCGAGTCCGCCGCGCGCGACGCCGACGCCTCCCGCTCCTCAGCGCCCGGGGCTCCCCTCCCTGGCGCGGGCCGGTGGGGCCGGGCGGGCCCCGAGGCCCGGGCTCCAACCCTCGCCTGCCTCCTCAGCCTTCCGAGTCCGGGGTCCTGTGCCCCGGGGCCTCCCCCTGGGCAACCCTGAGTCCCGCGCCCCGAGGCCCCCGACCGCCCCGGCGCCGACGGTGCCCTTCGCAGCCGCGTCCACGCCTCGGGGCGAGAGAAACCTCCGTTCCCCCGCAGGGGGAAGCCGCAGCCCGGGGCGCCCCAGCCGCCCCCAAAGTCGGAGCACGACGCCCGGCCCCAGGCCCTCCCTCAACTCTGCTCCGGGAGGGCTCCCCGGCGCCGGGGCCGCCGGCGGGTCCGCGGCCTCTCGGCGCGTTTTCCGGGGGGCCGCGCCGGGCCCCGAGCGAGAAAGGGCCCGCGGCCCCGGGGACCAGGCCGGTCCCCGGGGCTGCCCAACGCCGGCCGATTCTCACGAGCGTTCTGCCCAAACCGATCCCGGTTTGGGCAGAACGCTCGTGAGAATCGGCCGGAAAACGCCCGGCGAACTCGCTTCGGGCGCAGCCCGTCTGCGGGGCCGCCCCCCGCGCCTGGCCCGGGACCCCGCGGGGTCGCGCCCGCGCCCCGCCGGAAAGCCCCCCGCGAGTCCGCCGCGCGCGACGCCGACGCCTCCCGCTCCTCAGCGCCCGGGGCTCCCCTCCCTGGCGCGGGCCGGTGGGGCCGGGCGGGCCCCGAGGCCCGGGCTCCAACCCTCGCCTGCCTCCTCAGCCTTCCGAGTCCGGGGTCCTGTGCCCCGGGGCCTCCCCCTGGGCAACCCTGAGTCCCGCGCCCCGAGGCCCCCGACCGCCCCGGCGCCGACGGTGCCCTTCGCAGCCGCGTCCACGCCTCGGGGCGAGAGAAACCTCCGTTCCCCCGCAGGGGGAAGCCGCAGCCCGGGGCGCCCCAGCCGCCCCCAAAGTCGGAGCACGACGCCCGGCCCCAGGCCCTCCCTCAACTCTGCTCTGGGAGGGCTCCCCGGCGCCGGGGCCGCCGGCGGGTCCGCGGCCTCTCGGCGCGTTTTCCGGGGGGCCGCGCCGGGCCCCGAGCGAGAAAGGGCCCGCGGCCCCGGGGACCAGGCCGGTCCCCGGGGCTGCCCAACGCCGGCCGATTCTCACGAGCGTTCTGCCCAAACCGATCCCGGTTTGGGCAGAACGCTCGTGAGAATCGGCCGGAAAACGCCCGGCGAACTCGCTTCGGGCGCAGCCCGTCTGCGGGGCCGCCCCCCGCTCCTGGCCCGGGACCCCGCGGGGTCGCGCCCGCGCCCCGCCGGAAAGCCCCCCGCGAGTCCGCCGCGCGCGACGCCGACGCCTCCCGCTCCTCAGCGCCCGGGGCTCCCCTCCCTGGCGCGGGCCGGTGGGGCCGGGCGGGCCCCGAGGCCCGGGCTCCAACCCTCGCCTGCCTCCTCAGCCTTCCGAGTCCGGGGTCCTGTGCCCCGGGGCCTCCCCCTGGGCAACCCTGAGTCCCGCGCCCCGAGGCCCCCGACCGCCCCGGCGCCGACGGTGCCCTTCGCAGCCGCGTCCACGCCTCGGGGCGAGAGAAACCTCCGTTCCCCCGCAGGGGGAAGCCGCAGCCCGGGGCGCCCCAGCCGCCCCCAAAGTCGGAGCACGACGCCCGGCCCCAGGCCCTCCCTCAACTCTGCTCCGAGAGGGCTCCCCGGCGCCGGGGCCGCCGGCGGGTCCGCGGCCTCTCGGCGCGTTTTCCGGGGGGCCGCGCCGGGCCCCGAGCGAGAAAGGGCCCGCGGCCCCGGGGACCAGGCCGGTCCCCGGGGCTGCCCAACGCCGGCCGATTCTCACGAGCGTTCTGCCCAAACCGATCCCGGTTTGGGCAGAACGCTCGTGAGAATCGGCCGGAAAACGCCCGGCGAACTCGCTTCGGGCGCAGCCCGTCTGCGGGGCCGCCCCCCGCGCCTGGCCCGGGACCCCGCGGGGTCGCGCCCGCGCCCCGCCGGAAAGCCCCCCGCGAGTCCGCCGCGCGCGACGCCGACGCCTCCCGCTCCTCAGCGCCCGGGGCTCCCCTCCCTGGCGCGGGCCGGTGGGGCCGGGCGGGCCCCGAGGCCCGGGCTCCAACCCTCGCCTGCCTCCTCAGCCTTCCGAGTCCGGGGTCCTGTGCCCCGGGGCCTCCCCCTGGGCAACCCTGAGTCCCGCGCCCCGAGGCCCCCGACCGCCCCGGCGCCGACGGTGCCCTCCGCAGCCGCGTCCACGCCTCGGGGCGAGAGAAACCTCCGTTCCCCCGCAGGGGGAAGCCGCAGCCCAGGGCGCCCCAGCCGCCCCCAAAGTCGGAGCACGACGCCCGGCCCCAGGCCCTCCCTCAACTCTGCTCCGGGAGGGCTCCCCGGCGCCGGGGCCGCCGGCGGGTCCGCGGCCTCTCGGCGCGTTTTCCGGGGGGCCGCGCCGGGCCCCGAGCGAGAAAGGGCCCGCGGCCCCGGGGACCAGGCCGGTCGCCGGGGCTGCCCAACGCCGGCCGATTCTCACGAGCGTTCTGCCCAAACCGATCCCGGTTTGGGCAGAACGCTCGTGAGAATCGGCCGGAAAACGCCCGGCGAACTCGCTTCGGGCGCAGCCCGTCTGCGGGGCCGCCCCCCGCGCCTGGCCCGGGACCCCGCGGGGTCGCGCCCGCGCCCCACCGGAAAGCCCCCCGCGAGTCCGCCGCGCGCGACGCCGACGCCTCCCGCTCCTCAGCGCCCGGGGCTCCCCTCCCTGGCGCGGGCCGGTGGGGCCGGGCGGGCCCCGAGGCCCGGGCTCCAACCCTCGCCTGCCTCCTCAGCCTTCCGAGTCCGGGGTCCTGTGCCCCGGGGCCTCCCCCTGGGCAACCCTGAGTCCCGCGCCCCGAGGCCCCCGACCGCCCCGGCGCCGACGGTGCCCTTCGCAGCCGCGTCCACGCCTCGGGGCGAGAGAAACCTCCGTTCCCCCGCAGGGGGAAGCCGCAGCCCGGGGCGCCCCAGCCGCCCCCAAAGTCGGAGCACGACGCCCGGCCCCAGGCCCTCCCTCAACTCTGCTCCGGGAGGGCTCCCCGGCGCCGGGGCCGCCGGCGGGTCCGCGGCCTCTCGGCGCGTTTTCCGGGGGGCCGCGCCGGGCCCCGAGCGAGAAAGGGCCCGCGGCCCCGGGGACCAGGCCGGTCCCCGGGGCTGCCCAACGCCGGCCGATTCTCACGAGCGTTCTGCCCAAACCGATCCCGGTTTGGGCAGAACGCTCGTGAGAATCGGCCGGAAAACGCCCGGCGAACTCGCTTCGGGCGCAGCCCGTCTGCGGGGCCGCCCCCCGCGCCTGGCCCGGGACCCCGCGGGGTCGCGCCCGCGCCCCGCCGGAAAGCCCCCCGCGAGTCCGCCGCGCGCGACGCCGACGCCTCCCGCTCCTCAGCGCCCGGGGCTCCCCTCCCTGGCGCGGGCCGGTGGGGCCGGGCGGGCCCCGAGGCCCGGGCTCCAACCCTCGCCTGCCTCCTCAGCCTTCCGAGTCCGGGGTCCTGTGCCCCGGGGCCTCCCCCTGGGCAACCCTGAGTCCCGCGCCCCGAGGCCCCCGACCGCCCCGGCGCCGACGGTGCCCTCCGCAGCCGCGTCCACGCCTCGGGGCGAGAGAAACCTCCGTTCCCCCGCAGGGGGAAGCCGCAGCCCAGGGCGCCCCAGCCGCCCCCAAAGTCGGAGCACGACGCCCGGCCCCAGGCCCTCCCTCAACTCTGCTCCGGGAGGGCTCCCCGGCGCCGGGGCCGCCGGCGGGTCCGCGGCCTCTCGGCGCGTTTTCCGGGGGGCCGCGCCGGGCCCCGAGCGAGAAAGGGCCCGCGGCCCCGGGGACCAGGCCGGTCGCCGGGGCTGCCCAACGCCGGCCGATTCTCACGAGCGTTCTGCCCAAACCGATCCCGGTTTGGGCAGAACGCTCGTGAGAATCGGCCGGAAAACGCCCGGCGAACTCGCTTCGGGCGCAGCCCGTCTGCGGGGCCGCCCCCCGCGCCTGGCCCGGGACCCCGCGGGGTCGCGCCCGCGCCCCACCGGAAAGCCCCCCGCGAGTCCGCCGCGCGCGACGCCGACGCCTCCCGCTCCTCAGCGCCCGGGGCTCCCCTCCCTGGCGCGGGCCGGTGGGGCCGGGCGGGCCCCGAGGCCCGGGCTCCAACCCTCGCCTGCCTCCTCAGCCTTCCGAGTCCGGGGTCCTGTGCCCCGGGGCCTCCCCCTGGGCAACCCTGAGTCCCGCGCCCCGAGGCCCCCGACCGCCCCGGCGCCGACGGTGCCCTTCGCAGCCGCGTCCACGCCTCGGGGCGAGAGAAACCTCCGTTCCCCCGCAGGGGGAAGCCGCAGCCCGGGGCGCCCCAGCCGCCCCCAAAGTCGGAGCACGACGCCCGGCCCCAGGCCCTCCCTCAACTCTGCTCCGGGAGGGCTCCCCGGCGCCGGGGCCGCCGGCGGGTCCGCGGCCTCTCGGCGCGTTTTCCGGGGGGCCGCGCCGGGCCCCGAGCGAGAAAGGGCCCGTGGCCCCGGGGACCAGGCCGGTCCCCGGGGCTGCCCAACGCCGGCCGATTCTCACGAGCGTTCTGCCCAAACCGATCCCGGTTTGGGCAGAACGCTCGTGAGAATCGGCCGGAAAACGCCCGGCGAACTCGCTTCGGGCGCAGCCCGTCTGCGGGGCCGCCCCCCGCGCCTGGCCCGGGACCCCGCGGGGTCGCGCCCGCGCCCCGCCGGAAAGCCCCCCGCGAGTCCGCCGCGCGCGACGCCGACGCCTCCCGCTCCTCAGCGCCCGGGGCTCCCCTCCCTGGCGCGGGCCGGTGGGGCCGGGCGGGCCCCGAGGCCCGGGCTCCAACCCTCGCCTGCCTCCTCAGCCTTCCGAGTCCGGGGTCCTGTGCCCCGGGGCCTCCCCCTGGGCAACCCTGAGTCCCGCGCCCCGAGGCCCCCGACCGCCCCGGCGCCGACGGTGCCCTTCGCAGCCGCGTCCACGCCTCGGGGCGAGAGAAACCTCCGTTCCCCCGCAGGGGGAAGCCGCAGCCCGGGGCGCCCCAGCCGCCCCCAAAGTCGGAGCACGACGCCCGGCCCCAGGCCCTCCCTCAACTCTGCTCCGGGAGGGCTCCCCGGCGCCGGGGCCGCCGGCGGGTCCGCGGCCTCTCGGCGCGTTTTCCGGGGGGCCGCGCCGGGCCCCGAGCGAGAAAGGGCCCGCGGCCCCGGGGACCAGGCCGGTCCCCGGGGCTGCCCAACGCCGGCCGATTCTCACGAGCGTTCTGCCCAAACCGATCCCGGTTTGGGCAGAACGCTCGTGAGAATCGGCCGGAAAACGCCCGGCGAACTCGCTTCGGGCGCAGCCCGTCTGCGGGGCCGCCCCCCGCGCCTGGCCCGGGACCCCGCGGGGTCGCGCCCGCGCCCCGCCGGAAAGCCCCCCGCGAGTCCGCCGCGCGCGACGCCGACGCCTCCCGCTCCTCAGCGCCCGGGGCTCCCCTCCCTGGCGCGGGCCGGTGGGGCCGGGCGGGCCCCGAGGCCCGGGCTCCAACCCTCGCCTGCCTCCTCAGCCTTCCGAGTCCGGGGTCCTGTGCCCCGGGGCCTCCCCCTGGGCAACCCTGAGTCCCGCGCCCCGAGGCCCCCGACCGCCCCGGCGCCGACGGTGCCCTTCGCAGCCGCGTCCACGCCTCGGGGCGAGAGAAACCTCCGTTCCCCCGCAGGGGGAAGCCGCAGCCCGGGGCGCCCCAGCCGCCCCCAAAGTCGGAGCACGACGCCCGGCCCCAGGCCCTCCCTCAACTCTGCTCCGGGAGGGCTCCCCGGCGCCGGGGCCGCCGGCGGGTCCGCGGCCTCTCGGCGCGTTTTCCGGGGGGCCGTGCCGGGCCCCGAGCGAGAAAGGGCCCGCGGCCCCGGGGACCAGGCCGGTCCCCGGGGCTGCCCAACGCCGGCCGATTCTCACGAGCGTTCTGCCCAAACCGATCCCGGTTTGGGCAGAACGCTCGTGAGAATCGGCCGGAAAACGCCCGGCGAACTCGCTTCGGGCGCAGCCTGTCTGCGGGGCCGCCCCCCGCGCCTGGCCCGGGACCCCGCGGGGTCGCGCCCGCGCCCCGCCGGAAAGCCCCCCGCGAGTCCGCCCCGCGCGACACCGACGGTTCCCGCTCCTCAGCGCCCGGGGCTCCCCTCCCTGGCGCGGGCCGGTGGGGCCGGGCGGGCCCCGAGGCCCGGGCTCCAACCCTCGCCTGCCTCCTCAGCCTTCCGAGTCCGGGGTCCTGTGCCCCGGGGCCTCCCCCTGGGCAACCCTGAGTCCCGCGCCCCGAGGCCCCCGACCGCCCCGGTGCCGACGGTGCCCTTCGCAGCCGCGTCCACGCCTCGGGGCGAGAGAAACCTCCGTTCCCCCGCAGGGGGAAGCCGCAGCCCGGGGCGCCCCAGCCGCCCCCAAAGTCGGAGCACGACGCCCGGCCCCAGGCCCTCCCTCAACTCTGCTCCGGGAGGGCTCCCCGGCGCCGGGGCCGCCGGCGGGTCCGCGGCCTCTCGGCGCGTTTTCCGGGGGGCCGCGCCGGGCCCCGAGCGAGAAAGGGCCCGCGGCCCCGGGGACCAGGCCGGTCCCCGGGGCTGCCCAACGCCGGCCGATTCTCACGAGCGTTCTGCCCAAACCGATCCCGGTTTGGGCAGAACGCTCGTGAGAATCGGCCGGAAAACGCCCGGCGAACTCGCTTCGGGCGCAGCCCGTCTGCGGGGCCGCCCCCCGCGCCTGGCCCGGGACCCCGCGGGGTCGCGCCCGCGCCCCGCCGGAAAGCCCCCCGCGAGTCCGCCGCGCGCGACGCCGACGCCTCCCGCTCCTCAGCGCCCGGGGCTCCCCTCCCTGGCGCGGGCCGGTGGGGCCGGGCGGGCCCCGAGGCCCGGGCTCCAACCCTCGCCTGCCTCCTCAGCCTTCCGAGTCCGGGGTCCTGTGCCCCGGGGCCTCCCCCTGGGCAACCCTGAGTCCCGCGCCCCGAGGCCCCCGACCGCCCCGGCGCCGACGGTGCCCTCCGCAGCCGCGTCCACGCCTCGGGGCGAGAGAAACCTCCGTTCCCCCGCAGGGGGAAGCCGCAGCCCAGGGCGCCCCAGCCGCCCCCAAAGTCGGAGCACGACGCCCGGCCCCAGGCCCTCCCTCAACTCTGCTCCGGGAGGGCTCCCCGGCGCCGGGGCCGCCCGCGGGTCCGCGGCCTCTCGGCGCGTTTTCCGGGGGGCCGCGCCGGGCCCCGAGCGAGAAAGGGCCCGCGGCCCCGGGGACCAGGCCGGTCCCCGGGGCTGCCCAACGCCGGCCGATTCTCACGAGCGTTCTGCCCAAACCGATCCCGGTTTGGGCAGAACGCTCGTGAGAATCGGCCGGAAAACGCCCGGCGAACTCGCTTCGGGCGCAGCCCGTCTGCGTGGCCGCCCCCCGCGCCTGGCCCGGGACCCCGCGGGGTCGCGCCCGCGCCCCGCCGGAAAGCCCCCCGCGAGTCCGCCGCGCGCGACGCCGACGCCTCCCGCTCCTCAGCGCCCGGGGCTCCCCTCCCTGGCGCGGGCCGGTGGGGCCGGGCGGGCCCCGAGGCCCGGGCTCCAACCCTCGCCTGCCTCCTCAGCCTTCCGAGTCCGGGGTCCTGTGCCCCGGGGCCTCCCCCTGGGCAACCCTGAGTCCCGCGCCCCGAGGCCCCCGACCGCCCCGGCGCCGACGGTGCCCTCCGCAGCCGCGTCCACGCCTCGGGGCGAGAGAAACCTCCGTTCCCCCGCAGGGGGAAGCCGCAGCCCAGGGCGCCCCAGCCGCCCCCAAAGTCGGAGCACGACGCCCGGCCCCAGGCCCTCCCTCAACTCTGCTCCGGGAGGGCTCCCCGGCGCCGGGGCCGCCGGCGGGTCCGCGGCCTCTCGGCGCGTTTTCCGGGGGGCCGCGCCGGGCCCCGAGCGAGAAAGGGCCCGCGGCCCCTGGGACCAGGCCGGTCGCCGGGGCTGCCCAACGCCGGCCGATTCTCACGAGCGTTCTGCCCAAACCGATCCCGGTTTGGGCAGAACGCTCGTGAGAATCGGCCGGAAAACGCCCGGCGAACTCGCTTCGGGCGCAGCCCGTCTGCGGGGCCGCCCCCCGCGCCTGGCCCGGGACCCCGCGGGGTCGCGCCCGCGCCCCGCCGGAAAGCCCCCCGCGAGTCCGCCGCGCGCGACGCCGACGCCTCCCGCTCCTCAGCGCCCGGGGCTCCCCTCCCTGGCGCGGGCCGGTGGGGCCGGGCGGGCCCCGAGGCCCGGGCTCCAACCCTCGCCTGCCTCCTCAGCCTTCCGAGTCCGGGGTCCTGTGCCCCGGGGCCTCCCCCTGGGCAACCCTGAGTCCCGCGCCCCGAGGCCCCCGACCGCCCCGGCGCCGACGGTGCCCTTCGCAGCCGCGTCCACGCCTCGGGGCGAGAGAAACCTCCGTTCCCCCGCAGGGGGAAGCCGCAGCCCGGGGCGCCCCAGCCGCCCCCAAAGTCGGAGCACGACGCCCGGCCCCAGGCCCTCCCTCAACTCTGCTCCGGGAGGGCTCCCCGGCGCCAGGGCCGCCGGCGGGTCCGCGGCCTCTCGGCGCGTTTTCCGGGGGGCCGCGCCGGGCCCCGAGCGAGAAAGGGCCCGCGGCCCCGGGGACCAGGCCGGTCGCCGGGGCTGCCCAACGCCGGCCGATTCTCACGAGCGTTCTGCCCAAACCGATCCCGGTTTGGGCAGAACGCTCGTGAGAATCGGCCGGAAAACGCCCGGCGAACTCGCTTCGGGCGCAGCCCGTCTGCGGGGCCGCCCCCCGCGCCTGGCCCGGGACCCCGCGGGGTCGCGCCCGCGCCCCGCCGGAAAGCCCCCCGCGAGTCCGCCGCGCGCGACGCCGACGCCTCCCGCTCCTCAGCGCCCGGGGCTCCCCTCCCTGGCGCGGGCCGGTGGGGCCGGGCGGGCCCCGAGGCCCGGGCTCCAACCCTCGCCTGCCTCCTCAGCCTTCCGAGTCCGGGGTCCTGTGCCCCGGGGCCTCCCCCTGGGCAACCCTGAGTCCCGCGCCCCGAGGCCCCCGACCGCCCCGGCGCCGACGGTGCCCTTCGCAGCCGCGTCCACGCCTCGGGGCGAGAGAAACCTCCGTTCCCCCGCAGGGGGAAGCCGCAGCCCGGGGCGCCCCAGCCGCCCCCAAAGTCGGAGCACGACGCCCGGCCCCAGGCCCTCCCTCAACTCTGCTCCGGGAGGGCTCCCCGGCGCCGGGGCCGCCGGCGGGTCCGCGGCCTCTCGGCGCGTTTTCCGGGGGGCCGCGCCGGGCCCCGAGCGAGAAAGGGCCCGCGGCCCCGGGGACCAGGCCGGTCCCCGGGGCTGCCCAACGCCGGCCGATTCTCACGAGCGTTCTGCCCAAACCGATCCCGGTTTGGGCAGAACGCTCGTGAGAATCGGCCGGAAAACGCCCGGCGAACTCGCTTCGGGCGCAGCCCGTCTGCGGGGCCGCCCCCCGCGCCTGGCCCGGGACCCCGCGGGGTCGCGCCCGCGCCCCGCCGGAAAGCCCCCCGCGAGTCCGCCGCGCGCGACGCCGACGCCTCCCGCTCCTCAGCGCCCGGGGCTCCCCTCCCTGGCGCGGGCCGGTGGGGCCGGGCGGGCCCCGAGGCCCGGGCTCCAACCCTCGCCTGCCTCCTCAGCCTTCCGAGTCCGGGGTCCTGTGCCCCGGGGCCTCCCCCTGGGCAACCCTGAGTCCCGCGCCCCGAGGCCCCCGACCGCCCCGGCGCCGACGGTGCCCTTCGCAGCCGCGTCCACGCCTCGGGGCGAGAGAAACCTCCGTTCCCCCGCAGGGGGAAGCCGCAGCCCGGGGCGCCCCAGCCGCCCCCAAAGTCGGAGCACGACGCCCGGCCCCAGGCCCTCCCTCAACTCTGCTCCGGGAGGGCTCCCCGGCGCCGGGGCCGCCGGCGGGTCCGCGGCCTCTCGGCGCGTTTTCCGGGGGGCCGCGCCGGGCCCCGAGCGAGAAAGGGCCCGCGGCCCCGGGGACCAGGCCGGTCCCCGGGGCTGCCCAACGCCGGCCGATTCTCACGAGCGTTCTGCCCAAACCGATCCCGGTTTGGGCAGAACGCTCGTGAGAATCGGCCGGAAAACGCCCGGCGAACTCGCTTCGGGCGCAGCCCGTCTGCGGGGCCGCCCCCCGCGCCTGGCCCGGGACCCCGCGGGGTCGCGCCCGCGCCCCGCCGGAAAGCCCCCCGCGAGTCCGCCGCGCGCGACGCCGACGCCTCCCGCTCCTCAGCGCCCGGGGCTCCCCTCCCTGGCGCGGGCCGGTGGGGCCGGGCGGGCCCCGAGGCCCGGGCTCCAACCCTCGCCTGCCTCCTCAGCCTTCCGAGTCCGGGGTCCTGTGCCCCGGGGCCTCCCCCTGGGCAACCCTGAGTCCCGCGCCCCGAGGCCCCCGACCGCCCCGGCGCCGACGGTGCCCTTCGCAGCCGCGTCCACGCCTCGGGGCGAGAGAAACCTCCGTTCCCCCGCAGGGGGAAGCCGCAGCCCGGGGCGCCCCAGCCGCCCCCAAAGTCGGAGCACGACGCCCGGCCCCAGGCCCTCCCTCAACTCTGCTCCGGGAGGGCTCCCCGGCGCCGGGGCCGCCGGCGGGTCCGCGGCCTCTCGGCGCGTTTTCCGGGGGGCCGTGCCGGGCCCCGAGCGAGAAAGGGCCCGCGGCCCCGGGGACCAGGCCGGTCCCCGGGGCTGCCCAACGCCGGCCGATTCTCACGAGCGTTCTGCCCAAACCGATCCCGGTTTGGGCAGAACGCTCGTGAGAATCGGCCGGAAAACGCCCGGCGAACTCGCTTCGGGCGCAGCCCGTCTGCGGGGCCGCCCCCCGCGCCTGGCCCGGGACCCCGCGGGGTCGCGCCCGCGCCCCGCCGGAAAGCCCCCCGCGAGTCCGCCGCGCGCGACGCCGACGCCTCCCGCTCCTCAGCGCCCGGGGCTCCCCTCCCTGGCGCGGGCCGGTGGGGCCGGGCGGGCCCCGAGGCCCGGGCTCCAAACCTCGCCTGCCTCCTCAGCCTTCCGAGCCCAGGGTCCTGTGCCCCGGGGCCTCCCCCTGGGCAACACTGAGTCCCGCGCCCCGAGGCCCCCGACCGCCTCGGCGCCGACGGTGCCCTTCGCAGCCGCGTCCACGCCTCGGGGCGAGAGAAACCTCCGTTCCCCCGCAGTGGGAAGCCGCAGCCCGGGGCGCCCCAGCCGCCCCCAAAGTCGGAGCACGACGCCCGGCCCCAGGCCCTCCCTCAACTCTGCTCCGGGAGGGCTCCCCGGCGCCGGGGCCGCCGGCGGGGCCGCGTCCTCTCGGCGCGTTTTCCGGGGGGCCGCGCCGCGCCCCGAGCGAGAAAGGGCCCTCGGCCCCGGGGACCAGGCCGGTCCCCGGGGCTGCCCAACGCCGGCCGATTCTCACGAGCGTTCTGCCCAAACCGATCCCGGTTTGGGCAGAACGCTCGTGAGAATCGGCCGGAAAACGCCCGGCGAACTCGCTTCGGGCGCAGCCCGTCTGCGGGGCCGCCCCCCGCGCCTGGCCCGGGACCCCGCGGGGTCGCGCCCGCGCCCCGCCGGAAAGCCCCCCGCGAGTCCGCCGCGCGCGACGCCGACGCCTCCCGCTCCTCAGCGCCCGGGGCTCCCCTCCCTGGCGCGGGCCGGTGGGGCCGGGCGGGCCCCGAGGCCCGGGCTCCAACCCTCGCCTGCCTCCTCAGCCTTCCGAGTCCGGGGTCCTGTGCCCCGGGGCCTCCCCCTGGGCAACCCTGAGTCCCGCGCCCCGAGGCCCCCGACCGCCCCGGCGCCGACGGTGCCCTTCGCAGCCGCGTCCACGCCTCGGGGCGAGAGAAACCTCCGTTCCCCCGCAGGGGGAAGCCGCAGCCCGGGGCGCCCCAGCCGCCCCCAAAGTCGGAGCACGACGCCCGGCCCCAGGCCCTCCCTCAACTCTGCTCCGGGAGGGCTCCCCGGCGCCGGGGCCGCCGGCGGGTCCGCGGCCTCTCGGCGCGTTTTCCGGGGGGCCGCGCCGGGCCCCGAGCGAGAAAGGGCCCGCGGCCCCGGGGACCAGGCCGGTCCCCGGGGCTGCCCAACGCCGGCCGATTCTCACGAGCGTTCTGCCCAAACCGATCCCGGTTTGGGCAGAACGCTCGTGAGAATCGGCCGGAAAACGCCCGGCGAACTCGCTTCGGGCGCAGCCCGTCTGCGGGGCCGCCCCCCGCGCCTGGCCCGGGACCCCGCGGGGTCGCGCCCGCGCCCCGCCGGAAAGCCCCCCGCGAGTCCGCCGCGCGCGACGCCGACGCCTCCCGCTCCTCAGCGCCCGGGGCTCCCCTCCCTGGCGCGGGCCGGTGGGGCCGGGCGGGCCCCGAGGCCCGGGCTCCAACCCTCGCCTGCCTCCTCAGCCTTCCGAGTCCGGGGTCCTGTGCCCCGGGGCCTCCCCCTGGGCAACCCTGAGTCCCGCGCCCCGAGGCCCCCGACCGCCCCGGCGCCGACGGTGCCCTTCGCAGCCGCGTCCACGCCTCGGGGCGAGAGAAACCTCCGTTCCCCCGCAGGGGGAAGCCGCAGCCCGGGGCGCCCCAGCCGCCCCCAAAGTCGGAGCACGACGCCCGGCCCCAGGCCCTCCCTCAACTCTGCTCCGGGAGGGCTCCCCGGCGCCGGGGCCGCCGGCGGGTCCGCGGCCTCTCGGCGCGTTTTCCGGGGGGCCGTGCCGGGCCCCGAGCGAGAAAGGGCCCGCGGCCCCGGGGACCAGGCCGGTCCCCGGGGCTGCCCAACGCCGGCCGATTCTCACGAGCGTTCTGCCCAAACCGATCCCGGTTTGGGCAGAACGCTCGTGAGAATCGGCCGGAAAACGCCCGGCGAACTCGCTTCGGGCGCAGCCCGTCTGCGGGGCCGCCCCCCGCGCCTGGCCCGGGACCCCGCGGGGTCGCGCCCGCGCCCCGCCGGAAAGCCCCCCGCGAGTCCGCCGCGCGCGACGCCGACGCCTCCCGCTCCTCAGCGCCCGGGGCTCCCCTCCCTGGCGCGGGCCGGTGGGGCCGGGCGGGCCCCGAGGCCCGGGCTCCAAACCTCGCCTGCCTCCTCAGCCTTCCGAGCCCAGGGTCCTGTGCCCCGGGGCCTCCCCCTGGGCAACCCTGAGTCCCGCGCCCCGAGGCCCCCGACCGCCTCGGCGCCGACGGTGCCCTTCGCAGCCGCGTCCACGCCTCGGGGCGAGAGAAACCTCCGTTCCCCCGCAGTGGGAAGCCGCAGCCCGGGGCGCCCCAGCCGCCCCCAAAGTCGGAGCACGACGCCCGGCCCCAGGCCCTCCCTCAACTCTGCTCCGGGAGGGCTCCCCGGCGCCGGGGCCGCCGGCGGGGCCGCGTCCTCTCGGCGCGTTTTCCGGGGGGCCGCGCCGCGCCCCGAGCGAGAAAGGGCCCTCGGCCCCGGGGACCAGGCCGGTCCCCGGGGCTGCCCAACGCCGGCCGATTCTCACGAGCGTTCTGCCCAAACCGATCCCGGTTTGGGCAGAACGCTCGTGAGAATCGGCCGGAAAACGCCCGGCGAACTCGCTTCGGGCGCAGCCCGTCTGCGGGGCCGCCCCCCGCGCCTGGCCCGGGACCCCGCGGGGTCGCGCCCGCGCCCCGCCGGAAAGCCCCCCGCGAGTCCGCCGCGCGCGACGCCGACGCCTCCCGCTCCTCAGCGCCCGGGGCTCCCCTCCCTGGCGCGGGCCGGTGGGGCCGGGCGGGCCCCGAGGCCCGGGCTCCAACCCTCGCCTGCCTCCTCAGCCTTCCGAGTCCGGGGTCCTGTGCCCCGGGGCCTCCCCCTGGGCAACCCTGAGTCCCGCGCCCCGAGGCCCCCGACCGCCCCGGCGCCGACGGTGCCCTTCGCAGCCGCGTCCACGCCTCGGGGCGAGAGAAACCTCCGTTCCCCCGCAGGGGGAAGCCGCAGCCCGGGGCGCCCCAGCCGCCCCCAAAGTCGGAGCACGACGCCCGGCCCCAGGCCCTCCCTCAACTCTGCTCCGGGAGGGCTCCCCGGCGCCGGGGCCGCCGGCGGGTCCGCGGCCTCTCGGCGCGTTTTCCGGGGGGCCGCGCCGGGCCCCGAGCGAGAAAGGGCCCGCGGCCCCGGGGACCAGGCCGGTCCCCGGGGCTGCCCAACGCCGGCCGATTCTCACGAGCGTTCTGCCCAAACCGATCCCGGTTTGGGCAGAACGCTCGTGAGAATCGGCCGGAAAACGCCCGGCGAACTCGCTTCGGGCGCAGCCCGTCTGCGGGGCCGCCCCCCGCGCCTGGCCCGGGACCCCGCGGGGTCGCGCCCGCGCCCCGCCGGAAAGCCCCCCGCGAGTCCGCCGCGCGCGACGCCGACGCCTCCCGCTCCTCAGCGCCCGGGGCTCCCCTCCCTGGCGCGGGCCGGTGGGGCCGGGCGGGCCCCGAGGCCCGGGCTCCAAACCTCGCCTGCCTCCTCAGCCTTCCGAGCCCAGGGTCCTGTGCCCCGGGGCCTCCCCCTGGGCAACCCTGAGTCCCGCGCCCCGAGGCCCCCGACCGCCTCGGCGCCGACGGTGCCCTTCGCAGCCGCGTCCACGCCTCGGGGCGAGAGAAACCTCCGTTCCCCCGCAGTGGGAAGCCGCAGCCCGGGGCGCCCCAGCCGCCCCCAAAGTCGGAGCACGACGCCCGGCCCCAGGCCCTCCCTCAACTCTGCTCCGGGAGGGCTCCCCGGCGCCGGGGCCGCCGGCGGGGCCGCGTCCTCTCGGCGCGTTTTCCGGGGGGCCGCGCCGCGCCCCGAGCGAGAAAGGGCCCTCGGCCCCGGGGACCAGGCCGGTCCCCGGGGCTGCCCAACGCCGGCCGATTCTCACGAGCGTTCTGCCCAAACCGATCCCGGTTTGGGCAGAACGCTCGTGAGAATCGGCCGGAAAACGCCCGGCGAACTCGCTTCGGGCGCAGCCCGTCTGCGGGGCCGCCCCCCGCGCCTGGCCCGGGACCCCGCGGGGTCGCGCCCGCGCCCCGCCGGAAAGCCCCCCGCGAGTCCGCCGCGCGCGACGCCGACGCCTCCCGCTCCTCAGCGCCCGGGGCTCCCCTCCCTGGCGCGGGCCGGTGGGGCCGGGCGGGCCCCGAGGCCCGGGCTCCAACCCTCGCCTGCCTCCTCAGCCTTCCGAGTCCGGGGTCCTGTGCCCCGGGGCCTCCCCCTGGGCAACCCTGAGTCCCGCGCCCCGAGGCCCCCGACCGCCCCGGCGCCGACGGTGCCCTTCGCAGCCGCGTCCACGCCTCGGGGCGAGAGAAACCTCCGTTCCCCCGCAGGGGGAAGCCGCAGCCCGGGGCGCCCCAGCCGCCCCCAAAGTCGGAGCACGACGCCCGGCCCCAGGCCCTCCCTCAACTCTGCTCCGGGAGGGCTCCCCGGCGCCGGGGCCGCCGGCGGGTCCGCGGCCTCTCGGCGCGTTTTCCGGGGGGCCGCGCCGGGCCCCGAGCGAGAAAGGGCCCGCGGCCCCGGGGACCAGGCCGGTCCCCGGGGCTGCCCAACGCCGGCCGATTCTCACGAGCGTTCTGCCCAAACCGATCCCGGTTTGGGCAGAACGCTCGTGAGAATCGGCCGGAAAACGCCCGGCGAACTCGCTTCGGGCGCAGCCCGTCTGCGGGGCCGCCCCCCGCGCCTGGCCCGGGACCCCGCGGGGTCGCGCCCGCGCCCCGCCGGAAAGCCCCCCGCGAGTCCGCCGCGCGCGACGCCGACGCCTCCCGCTCCTCAGCGCCCGGGGCTCCCCTCCCTGGCGCGGGCCGGTGGGGCCGGGCGGGCCCCGAGGCCCGGGCTCCAACCCTCGCCTGCCTCCTCAGCCTTCCGAGTCCGGGGTCCTGTGCCCCGGGGCCTCCCCCTGGGCAAACCTGAGTCCCGCGCCCCGAGGCCCCCGACCGCCCCGGCGCCGACGGTGCCCTTCGCAGCCGCGTCCACGCCTCGGGGCGAGAGAAACCTCCGTTCCCCCGCAGGGGGAAGCCGCAGCCCGGGGCGCCCCAGCCGCCCCCAAAGTCGGAGCACGACGCCCGGCCCCAGGCCCTCCCTCAACTCAGCTCCGGGAGGGCTCCCCGGCGCCGGGGCCGCCGGCGGGTCCGCGGCCTCTCGGCGCGTTTTCCGGGGGGCCGCGCCGGGCCCCGAGCGAGAAAGGGCCCGCGGCCCCGGGGACCAGGCCGGTCCCCGGGGCTGCCCAACGCCGGCCGATTCTCACGAGCGTTCTGCCCAAACCGATCCCGGTTTGGGCAGAACGCTCGTGAGAATCGGCCGGAAAACGCCCGGCGAACTCGCTTCGGGCGCAGCCCGTCTGCGGGGCCGCCCCCCGCGCCTGGCCCGGGACCCCGCGGGGTCGCGCCCGCGCCCCGCCGGAAAGCCCCCCGCGAGTCCGCCGCGCGCGACGCCGACGCCTCCCGCTCCTCAGCGCCCGGGGCTCCCCTCCCTGGCGCGGGCCGGTGGGGCCGGGCGGGCCCCGAGGCCCGGGCTCCAACCCTCGCCTGCCTCCTCAGCCTTCCGAGCCCGGGGTCCTGTGCCCCGGGGCCTCCCCCTGGGCAACCCTGAGTCCCGCGCCCCGAGGCCCCCGACCGCCCCGGCGCCGACGGTGCCCTTCGCAGCCGCGTCCACGCCTCGGGGCGAGAGAAACCTCCGTTCCCCCGCAGGGGGAAGCCGCAACCCGGGGCGCCCCAGCCGCCCCCAAAGTCGGAGCACGACGCCCGGCCCCAGGCCCTCCCTCAACTCTGCTCCGGGAGGGCTCCCCGGCGCCGGGGCCGCCGGCGGGGCCGCGTCCTCTCGGCGCGTTTTCCGGGGGGCCGCGCCGCGCCCCGAGCGAGAAAGGGCCCTCGGCCCCGGGGACCAGGCCGGTCCCCGGGGCTGCCCAACGCCGGCCGATTCTCACGAGCGTTCTGCCCAAACCGATCCCGGTTTGGGCAGAACGCTCGTGAGAATCGGCCGGAAAACGCCCGGCGAACTCGCTTCGGGCGCAGCCCGTCTGCGGGGCCGCCCCCCGCGCCTGGCCCGGGACCCCGCGGGGTCGCGCCCGCGCCCCGCCGGAAAGCCCCCCGCGAGTCCGCCGCGCGACGCCGACGCCTCCCGCTCCTCAGCGCCCGGGGCTCCCCTCCCTGGCGCGGGCCGGTGGGGCCGGGCGGGCCCCGAGGCCCGGGCTCCAACCCTCGCCTGCCTCCTCAGCCTTCCGAGTCCGGGGTCCTGTGCCCCGGGGCCTCCCCCTGGGCAACCCTGAGTCCCGCGCCCCGAGGCCCCCGACCGCCCCGGCGCCGACGGTGCCCTTCGCAGCCGCGTCCACGCCTCGGGGCGAGAGAAACCTCCGTTCCCCCGCAGGGGGAAGCCGCAGCCCGGGGCGCCCCAGCCGCCCCCAAAGTCGGAGCACGACGCCCGGCCCCAGGCCCTCCCTCAACTCTGCTCCGGGAGGGCTCCCCGGCGCCGGGGCCGCCGGCGGGTCCGCGGCCTCTCGGCGCGTTTTCCGGGGGGCCGCGCCGGGCCCCGAGCGAGAAAGGGCCCGCGGCCCCGGGGACCAGGCCGGTCCCCGGGGCTGCCCAACGCCGGCCGATTCTCACGAGCGTTCTGCCCAAACCGATCCCGGTTTGGGCAGAACGCTCGTGAGAATCGGCCGGAAAACGCCCGGCGAACTCGCTTCGGGCGCAGCCCGTCTGCGGGGCCGCCCCCCGCGCCTGGCCCGGGACCCCGCGGGGTCGCGCCCGCGCCCCGCCGGAAAGCCCCCCGCGAGTCCGCCGCGCGCGACGCCGACGCCTCCCGCTCCTCAGCGCCCGGGGCTCCCCTCCCTGGCGCGGGCCGGTGGGGCCGGGCGGGCCCCGAGGCCCGGGCTCCAACCCTCGCCTGCCTCCTCAGCCTTCCGAGTCCGGGGTCCTGTGCCCCGGGGCCTCCCCCTGGGCAACCCTGAGTCCCGCGCCCCGAGGCCCCCGACCGCCCCGGCGCCGACGGTGCCCTTCGCAGCCGCGTCCACGCCTCGGGGCGAGAGAAACCTCCGTTCCCCCGCAGGGGGAAGCCGCAGCCCGGGGCGCCCCAGCCGCCCCCAAAGTCGGAGCACGACGCCCGGCCCCAGGCCCTCCCTCAACTCTGCTCTGGGAGGGCTCCCCGGCGCCGGGGCCGCCGGCGGGTCCGCGGCCTCTCGGCGCGTTTTCCGGGGGGCCGCGCCGGGCCCCGAGCGAGAAAGGGCCCGCGGCCCCGGGGACCAGGCCGGTCCACGGGGCTGCCCAACGCCGGCCGATTCTCACGAGCGTTCTGCCCAAACCGATCCCGGTTTGGGCAGAACGCTCGTGAGAATCGGCCGGAAAACGCCCGGCGAACTCGCTTCGGGCGCAGCCCGTCTGCGGGGCCGCCCCCCGCGCCTGGCCCGGGACCCCGCGGGGTCGCGCCCGCGCCCCGCCGGAAAGCCCCCCGCGAGTCCGCCGCGCGCGACGCCGACGCCTCCCGCTCCTCAGCGCCCGGGGCTCCCCTCCCTGGCGCGGGCCGGTGGGGCCGGGCGGGCCCCGAGGCCCAGGCTCCAACCCTCGCCTGCCTCCTCAGCCTTCCGAGTCCGGGGTCCTGTGCCCCGGGGCCTCCCCCTGGGCAACCCTGAGTCCCGCGCCCCGAGGCCCCCGATCGCCCCGGCGCCGACGGTGCCCTTCGCAGCCGCGTCCACGCCTCGGGGCGAGAGAAACCTCCGTTCCCTCGCAGGGGGAAGCCGCAGCCCGGGGCGCCCCAGCCGCCCCCAAAGTCGGAGCACGACGCCCGGCCCCAGGCCCTCCCTCAACTCTGCTCCGGGAGGGCTCCCCGGCGCCGGGGCCGCCGGCGGGGCCGCGTCCTCTCGGCGCGTTTTCCGGGGGGCCGCGCCGCGCCCCGAGCGAGAAAGGGCCCTCGGCCCCGGGGACCAGGCCGGTCCCCGGGGCTGCCCAACGCCGGCCGATTCTCACGAGCGTTCTGCCCAAACCGATCCCGGTTTGGGCAGAACGCTCGTGAGAATCGGCCGGAAAACGCCCGGCGAACTCGCTTCGGGCGCAGCCCGTCTGCGGGGCCGCCCCCCGCGCCTGGCCCGGGACCCCGCGGGGTCGCGCCCGCGCCCCGCCGGAAAGCCCCCCGCGAGTCCGCCGCGCGTGACGCCGACGCCTCCCGCTCCTCAGCGCCCGGGGCTCCCCTCCCTGGCGCGGGCCGGTGGGGCCGGGCGGGCCCCGAGGCCCGGGCTCCAACCCTCGCCTGCCTCCTCAGCCTTCCGAGTCCGGGGTCCTGTGCCCCGGGGCCTCCCCCTGGGCAACCCTGAGTCCCGCGCCCCGAGGCCCCCGACCGCCCCGGCGCCGACGGTGCCCTTCGCAGCCGCGTCCACGCCTCGGGGCGAGAGAAACCTCCGTTCCCCCGCAGGGGCAAGCCGCAGCCCAGGGCGCCCCAGCCGCCCCCAAAGTCGGAGCACGATGCACGGCCCCAGGCCCTCCCTCAACTCTGCTCCGGGAGGGCTCCCCGGCGCCAGGGCCGCCGGCGGGTCCGCGGCCTCTCGGCGCGTTTTCCGGGGGGCCGCGCCGGGCCCCGAGCGAGAAAGGGCCCGCGGCCCCGGGGACCAGGCCGGTCCCCGGGGCTGCCCAACGCCGGCCGATTCTCACGAGCGTTCTGCCCAAACCGATCCCGGTTTGGGCAGAACGCTCGTGAGAATCGGCCGGAAAACGCCCGGCGAACTCGCTTCGGGCGCAGCCCGTCTGCGGGGCCGCCCCCCGCGCCTGGCCCGGGACCCCGCGGGGTCGCGCCCGCGCCCCGCCGGAAAGCCCCCCGCGAGTCCGCCGCGCGCGACGCCGACGCCTCCCGCTCCTCAGCGCCCGGGGCTCCCCTCCCTGGCGCGGGCAGGTGGGGCCGGGCGGGCCCCGAGGCCCGGGCTCCAACCCTCGCCTGCCTCCTCAGCCTTCCGAGTCCGGGGTCCTGTGCCCCGGGGCCTCCCCCTGGGCAACCCTGAGTCCCGCGCCCCGAGGCCCCCGACCGCCCCGGCGCCGACGGTGCCCTTCGCAGCCGCGTCCACGCCTCGGGGCGAGAGAAACCTCCGTTCCCCCGCAGGGGGAAGCCGCAGCCCGGGGCGCCCCAGCCGCCCCCAAAGTCGGAGCACGACGCCCGGCCCCAGGCCCTCCCTCAACTCTGCTCCGGGAGGGCTCCCCGGCGCCGGGGCCGCCGGCGGGTCCGCGGCCTCTCGGCGCGTTTTCCGGGGGGCCGCGCCGGGCCCCGAGCGAGAAAGGGCCCGCGGCCCCGGGGACCAGGCCGGTCCCCGGGGCTGCCCAACGCCGGCCGATTCTCACGAGCGTTCTGCCCAAACCGATCCCGGTTTGGGCAGAACGCTCGTGAGAATCGGCCGGAAAACGCCCGGCGAACTCGCTTCGGGCGCAGCCCGTCTGCGGGGCCGCCCCCCGCGCCTGGCCCGGGACCCCGCGGGGTCGCGCCCGCGCCCCGCCGGAAAGCCCCCCGCGAGTCCGCCGCGCGCGACGCCGACGCCTCCCGCTCCTCAGCGCCCGGGGCTCCCCTCCCTGGCGCGGGCCGGTGGGGCCGGGCGGGCCCCGAGGCCCGGGCTCCAACCCTCGCCTGCCTCCTCAGCCTTCCGCGTCCGGGGTCCTGTGCCCCGGGGCCTCCCCCTGGGCAACCCTGAGTCCCGCGCCCCGAGGCCCCCGACCGCCCCGGGGCCGACTTGCCCTTCGCAGCCGCGTCCACGCCTCGGGGCGAGAGAAACCTCCGTTCCCCCGCAGGGGGAAGCCGCAGCCCGGGGCGCCCCAGCCGCCCCCAAAGTCGGAGCACGACGCCCGGCCCCAGGCCCTCCCTCAACTCTGCTCCGGGAGGGCTCCCCGGCGCCGGGGCCGCCGGCGGGTCTGCGGCCCCTCGGCGCGTTTTCCGGGGGGCCGCGCCGGGCCCCGAGCGAGAAAGGGCCCGCGGCCCCGGGGACCAGGCCGGTCCCCGGGGCTGCCCAACGCCGGCCGATTCTCACGAGCGTTCTGCCCAAACCGATCCCGGTTTGGGCAGAACGCTCGTGAGAATCGGCCGGAAAACGCCCGGCGAACTCGCTTCGGGCGCAGCCCGTCTGCGGGGCCGCCCCCCGCGCCTGGCCCGGGACCCCGCGGGGTCGCGCCCGCGCCCCGCCGGAAAGCCCCCCGCGAGTCCGCCGCGCGCGACGCCGACGCCTCCCGCTCCTCAGCGCCCGGGGCTCCCCTCCCTGGCGCGGGCCGGTGGGGCCGGGCGGGCCCCGAGGCCCGGGCTCCAACCCTCGCCTGCCTCCTCAGCCTTCCGAGTCCGGGGTCCTGTGCCCCGGGGCCTCCCCCTGGGCAACCCTGAGTCCCGCGCCCCGAGGCCCCCGACCGCCCCGGCGCCGACGGTGCCCTTCGCAGCCGCGTCCACGCCTCGGGGCGAGAGAAACCTCCGTTCCCCCGCAGGGGGAAGCCGCAGCCCGGGGCGCCCCAGCCGCCCCCAAAGTCGGAGCACGACGCCCGGCCCCAGGCCCTCCCTCAACTCTGCTCCGGGAGGGCTCCCCGGCGCCGGGGCCGCCGGCGGGTCCGCGGCCCCTCGGCGCGTTTTCCGGGGGGCCGCGCCGGGCCCCGAGCGAGAAAGGGCCCGCGGCCCCGGGGACCAGGCCGGTCCCCGGGGCTGCCCAACGCCGGCCGATTCTCACGAGCGTTCTGCCCAAACCGATCCCGGTTTGGGCAGAACGCTCGTGAGAATCGGCCGGAAAACGCCCGGCGAACTCGCTTCGGGCGCAGCCCGTCTGCGGGGCCGCCCCCCGCGCCTGGCCCGGGACCCCGCGGGGTCGCGCCCGCGCCCCGCCGGAAAGCCCCCCGCGAGTCCGCCGCGCGCGACGCCGACGCCTCCCGCTCCTCAGCGCCCGGGGCTCCCCTCCCTGGCGCAGGCCGGTGGGGCCGGGCGGGCCCCGAGGCCCGGGCTCCAACCCTCGCCTGCCTCCTCAGCCTTCCGCGTCCGGGGTCCTGTGCCCCGGGGCCTCCCCCTGGGCAACCCTGAGTCCCGCGCCCCGAGGCCCCCGACCGCCCCGGGGCCGACTTGCCCTTCGCAGCCGCGTCCACGCCTCGGGGCGAGAGAAACCTCCGTTCCCCCGCAGGGGGAAGCCGCAGCCCGGGGCGCCCCAGCCGCCCCCAAAGTCGGAGCACGACGCCCGGCCCCAGGCCCTCCCTCAACTCTGCTCCGGGAGGGCTCCCCGGCGCCGGGGCCGCCGGCGGGTCTGCGGCCCCTCGGCGCGTTTTCCGGGGGGCCGCGCCGGGCCCCGAGCGAGAAAGGGCCCGCGGCCCCGGGGACCAGGCCGGTCCCCGGGGCTGCCCAACGCCGGCCGATTCTCACGAGCGTTCTGCCCAAACCGATCCCGGTTTGGGCAGAACGCTCGTGAGAATCGGCCGGAAAACGCCCGGCGAACTCGCTTCGGGCGCAGCCCGTCTGCGGGGCCGCCCCCCGCGCCTGGCCCGGGACCCCGCGGGGTCGCGCCCGCGCCCCGCCGGAAAGCCCCCCGCGAGTCCGCCGCGCGCGACGCCGACGCCTCCCGCTCCTCAGCGCCCGGGGCTCCCCTCCCTGGCGCGGGCCGGTGGGGCCGGGCGGGCCCCGAGGCCCGGGCTCCAACCCTCGCCTGCCTCCTCAGCCTTCCGAGTCCGGGGTCCTGTGCCCCGGGGCCTCCCCCTGGGCAACCCTGAGTCCCGCGCCCCGAGGCCCCCGACCGCCCCGGCGCCGACGGTGCCCTTCGCAGCCGCGTCCACGCCTCGGGGCGAGAGAAACCTCCGTTCCCCCGCAGGGGGAAGCCGCAGCCCGGGGCGCCCCAGCCGCCCCCAAAGTCGGAGCACGACGCCCGGCCCCAGGCCCTCCCTCAACTCTGCTCCGGGAGGGCTCCCCGGCGCCGGGGCCGCCGGCGGGTCCGCGGCCCCTCGGCGCGTTTTCCGGGGGGCCGCGCCGGGCCCCGAGCGAGAAAGGGCCCGCGGCCCCGGGGACCAGGCCGGTCCCCGGGGCTGCCCAACGCCGGCCGATTCTCACGAGCGTTCTGCCCAAACCGATCCCGGTTTGGGCAGAACGCTCGTGAGAATCGGCCGGAAAACGCCCGGCGAACTCGCTTCGGGCGCAGCCCGTCTGCGGGGCCGCCCCCCGCGCCTGGCCCGGGACCCCGCGGGGTCGCGCCCGCGCCCCGCCGGAAAGCCCCCCGCGAGTCCGCCGCGCGCGACGCCGACGCCTCCCGCTCCTCAGCGCCCGGGGCTCCCCTCCCTGGCGCAGGCCGGTGGGGCCGGGCGGGCCCCGAGGCCCGGGCTCCAACCCTCGCCTGCCTCCTCAGCCTTCCGCGTCCGGGGTCCTGTGCCCCGGGGCCTCCCCCTGGGCAACCCTGAGTCCCGCGCCCCGAGGCCCCCGACCGCCCCGGCGCCGACGGTGCCCTTCGCAGCCGCGTCCACGCCTCGGGGCGAGAGAAACCTCCGTTCCCCCGCAGGGGGAAGCCGCAGCCCGGGGCGCCCCAGCCGCCCCCAAAGTCGGAGCACGACGCCCGGCCCCAGGCCCTCCCTCAACTCTGCTCCGGGAGGGCTCCCCGGCGCCGGGGCCGCCGGCGGGTCCGCGGCCTCTCGGCGCGTTTTCCGGGGGGCCGCGCCGGGCCCCGAGCGAGAAAGGGCCCGCGGCCCCGGGGACCAGGCCGGTCCCCGGGGCTGCCCAACGCCGGCCGATTCTCACGAGCGTTCTGCCCAAACCGATCCCGGTTTGGGCAGAACGCTCGTGAGAATCGGCCGGAAAACGCCCGGCGAACTCGCTTCGGGCGCAGCCCGTCTGCGGGGCCGCCCCCCGCGCCTGGCCCGGGACCCCGCGGGGTCGCGCCCGCGCCCCGCCGGAAAGCCCCCCGCGAGTCCGCCGCGCGCGACGCCGACGCCTCCCGCTCCTCAGCGCCCGGGCTCCCCTCCCTGGCGCGGGCCGGTGGGGCCGGGCGGGCCCCGAGGCCCGGGCTCCAACCCTCGCCTGCCTCCTCAGCCTTCCGATTCCGGGGTCCTGTGCCCCGGGGCCTCCCCCTGGGCAACCCTGAGTCCCGCGCCCCGAGGCCCCCGACCGCCCCGGCGCCGACGGTGCCCTTCGCAGCCGCGTCCACGCCTCGGGGCGAGAGAAACCTCCGTTCCCCCGCAGGGGGAAGCCGCAGCCCGGGGCGCCCCAGCCGCCCCCAAAGTCGGAGCACGACGCCCGGCCCCAGGCCCTCCCTCAACTCTGCTCCGGGAGGGCTCCCCGGCGCCGGGGCCGCCGGCGGGTCCGCGGCCTCTCGGCACGTTTTCCGGGGGGCCGCGCCGGGCCCCGAGCGAGAAAGGGCCCGCGGCCCCGGGGACCAGGCCGGTCCCCGGGGCTGCCCAACGCCGGCCGATTCTCACGAGCGTTCTGCCCAAACCGATCCCGGTTTCGGCAGAACGCTCGTGAGAATCGGCCGGAAAACGCCCGGCGAACTCGCTTCGGGCGCAGCCCGTCTGCGGGGCCGCCCCCCGCGCCTGGCCCGGGACCCCGCGGGGTCGCGCCCGCGCCCCGCCGGAAAGCCCCCCGCGAGTCCGCCGCGCGCGACGCCGACGCCTCCCGCTCCTCAGCGCCCGGGGCTCCCCTCCCTGGCGCGGGCCGGTGGGCCGGGCGGGCCCCGAGGCCCGGGCTCCAACCCTCGCCTGCCTCCTCAGCCTTCCGAGTCCAGGGTCCTGTGCCCCGGGGCCGCCCCCTGGGCAACCCTGAGTCCCGCGCCCCGAGGCCCCCGACCGCCCCGGCGCCGACGGTGCCCTTCGCAGCCGCGTCCACGCCTCGGGGCGAGAGAAACCTCCGTTCCCCCGCAGGGGGAAGCCGCAGCCCGGGGCGCCCCAGCCGCCCCCAAAGTCGGAGCACGACGCCCGGCCCCAGGCCCTCCCTCAACTCTGCTCCGGGAGGGCTCCCCGGCGCCGGGGCCGCCGGCGGGGCCGCGTCCTCTCGGCGCGTTTTCCGGGTGCCGCGCCGGGCCCCGAGCGAGAAAGGGCCCTCGGCCCCGGGGACCAGGCCGGTCCCCGGGGCTGCCCAACGCCGGCCGATTCTCACGAGCATTCTGCCCAAACCGATCCCGGTTTGGGCAGAACGCTCATGAGAATCGGCCGGAAAACGCCCGGCGAACTCGCTTCGGGCGCAGCCCGTCTGCGGGGCCGCCCCCCGCGCCTGGCCCGGGACCCCGCGGGTTCGCGCCCGCGCCCCGCCGGAAAGCCCCCCGCGAGTCCGCCGCGCGCGACGCCGACGCCTCCCGCTCCTCAGCGCCCGGGGCTCCCCTCCCTGGCGCGGGCCGGTGGGGCCGGGCGGGCCCCGAGGCCCGGGCTCCAACCCTCGCCTGCCTCCTCAGCCTTCCGAGTCCGGGGTCCTGTGCCCCGGGGCCTCCCCCTGGGCAACCCTGAGTCCCGCGCCCCGAGGCACCCGACCGCCCCGGCGCCGACGGTGCCCTTCGCAGCCGCGTCCACGCCTCGGGGCGAGAGAAACCTCCGTTCCCCCGCAGGGGGAAGCCGCAGCCCGGGGCGCCCCAGCCGCCCCCAAAGTCGGAGCACGACGCCCGGCCCCAGGCCCTCCCTCAACTCGGCTCCGGGAGGGCTCCCCGGCGCCAGGGCCGCCGGCGGGTCCGCGGCCTCTCGGCGCGTTTTCCGGGGGGCCGCGCCGGGCCCCGAGCGAGAAAGGGCCCGCGGCCCCGGGGACCAGGCCGGTCCCCGGGGCTGCCCAACGCCGGCCGATTCTCACGAGCGTTCTGCCCAAACCGATCCCGGTTTGGGCAGAACGCTCGTGAGAATCGGCCGGAAAACGCCCGGCGAACTCGCTTCGGGCGCAGCCCGTCTGCGGGGCCGCCCCCCGCGCCTGGCCCGGGACCCCGCGGGGTCGCGCCCGCGCCCCGCCGGAAAGCCCCCCGCGAGTCCGCCGCGCGCGACGCCGACGCCTCCCGCTCCTCAGCGCCCGGGGCTCCCCTCCCTGGCGCGGGCCGGTGGGGCCGGGCGGGCCCCGAGGCCCGGGCTCCAACCCTCGCCTGCCTCCTCAGCCTTCCGAGCCCGGGGTCCTGTGCCCCGGGGCCTCCCCCTGGGCAACCCTGAGTCCCGCGCCCCGAGGCCCCCGACCGCCCCGGCGCCGACGGTGCCCTTCACAGCCGCGTCCACGCCTCGGGGCGAGAGAAACCTCCGTTCCCCCGCAGGGGGAAGCCGCAGCCCGGGGCGCCCCAGCCGCCCCCAAAGTCGGAGCACGACGCCCGGCCCCAGGCCCTCCCTCAACTCTGCTCCGGGAGGGCTCCCCGGCGCCGGGGCCGCCGGCGGGGCCGCGTCCTCTCGGCGCCTTTTCCGGGGGGCCGCGCCGCGCCCCAAGCGAGAAAGGGCCCTCGGCCCCGGGGACCAGGCCGGTCCCCGGGGCTGCCCAACGCCGGCCGATTCTCACGAGCGTTCTCCCCAAACCGATCCCGGTTTGGGCAGAACGCTCGTGAGAATCGGCCGGAAAACGCCCGGCGAACTCGCTACGGGCGCAGCCCGTCTGCGGGGCCGCCCCCCGCGCCTGGCCCGGGACCCCGCGGGGTCGCGCCCGCGCCCCGCCGGAAAGCCCCCCGCGAGTCCGCCGCGCGCGACGCCGACGCCTCCCGCTCCTCAGCGCCCGGGGCTCCCCTCCCTTGCGCGGGCCGGTGGGCCGGGCGGGCCCCGAGTCCCGGGCTCCAACCCTCGCCTGCCTCCTCAGCCTTCCGAGTCCAGGGTCCTGTGCCCCGGGGCCTCCCCCTGGGCAACCCTGAGTCCCGCGCCCCGAGGCCCCCGACCGCCCCGGCGCCGACGGTGCCCTTCGCAGGCGCGTCCACGCCTCGGGGCGAGAGAAACCTCCGTTCCCCCGCAGGGGGAAGCCGCAGCCCGGGGCGCCCCAGCCGCCCCCAAAGTCGGAGCACGACGCCCGGCCCCAGGCCCTCCCTCAACTCTGCTCCGGGAGGGCTCCCCGGCGCCGGGGCCGCCGGCGGGGCCGCGTCCTCTCGGCGCGTTTTCCGGGTGCCGCGCCGGGCCCCGAGCGAGAAAGGGCCCTCGGCCCCGGGGACCAGGCCGGTCCCCGGGGCTGCCCAACGCCGGCCGATTCTCACGAGCGTTCTGCCCAAACCGATCCCGGTTTGGGCAGAACGCTCGTGAGAATCGGCCGGAAAACGCCCGGCGAACTCGCTTCGGGCGCAGCCCGTCTGCGGGGCCGCCCCCCGCGCCTGGCCCGGGACCCCGCGGGGTCGCGCCCGCGCCCCGCCGGAAAGCCCCCCGCGAGTCCGCCGCGCGCGACGCCGACGCCTCCCGCTCCTCAGCGCCCGGGGCTCCCCTCCCTGGCGCGGGCCGGTGGGGCCGGGCGGGCCCCGAGGCCCGGGCTCCAACCCTCGCCTGCCTCCTCAGCCTTCCGAGTCCGGGGTCCTGTGCCCCGGGGCCTCCCCCTGGGCAACCCTGAGTCCCGCGCCCCGAGGCCCCCGACCGCCCCGGCGCCGACGGTGCCCTTCGCAGCCGCGTCCACGCCTCGGGGCGAGAGAAACCTCCGTTCCCCCGCAGGGGGAAGCCGCAGCCCGGGGCGCCCCAGCCGCCCCCAAAGTCGGAGCACGATGCCCGGCCCCAGGCCCTCCCTCAACTCTGCTCCGGGAGGGCTCCCCGGCGCCGGGGCCGCCGGCGGGTCCGCGGCCCCTCGGCGCGTTTTCCGGGGGGCCGCGCCGGGCCCCGAGCGAGAAAGGGCCCGCGGCCCCGGGGACCAGGCCGGTCCCCGGGGCTGCCCAACGCCGGCCGATTCTCACGAGCGTTCTGCCCAAACCGATCCCGGTTTGGGCAGAACGCTCGTGAGAATCGGCCGGAAAACGCCCGGCGAACTCGCTTCGGGCGCAGCCCGTCTGCGGGGCCGCCCCCCGCGCCTGGCCCGGGACCCCGCGGGGTCGCGCCCGCGCCCCGCCGGAAAGCCCCCCGCGAGTCCGCCGCGCGCGACGCCGACGCCTCCCGCTCCTCAGCGCCCGGAGCTCCCCTCCCTGGC
This sequence comes from Martes martes, assembly GCF_963455335.1. Classification (NCBI taxonomy): domain Eukaryota; kingdom Metazoa; phylum Chordata; class Mammalia; order Carnivora; family Mustelidae; genus Martes; species Martes martes. Next base: position 79,204 of record NW_027666316.1, read on the forward strand.
GCGGGCCGGTGGGGCCGGGCGGGCCCCGAGGCCCGGGCTCCAACCCTCGCCTGCCTCCTCAGCCTTCCGAGTCCGGGGTCCTGTGCCCCGGGGCCTCCCCCTGGGCAACCCTGAGTCCCGCGCCCCGAGGCCCCCGACCGCCCCGGCGCCGACGGTGCCCTCCGCAGCCGCGTCCACGCCTCGGGGCGAGAGAAACCTCCGTTCCCCCGCAGGGGGAAGCCGCAGCCCAGGGCGCCCCAGCCGCCCCCAAAGTCGGAGCACGACGCCCGGCCCCAGGCCCTCCCTCAACTCTGCTCCGGGAGGGCTCCCCGGCGCCGGGGCCGCCGGCGGGTCCGCGGCCTCTCGGCGCGTTTTCCGGGGGGCCGCGCCGGGCCCCGAGCGAGAAAGGGCCCGCGGCCCCTGGGACCAGGCCGGTCGCCGGGGCTGCCCAACGCCGGCCGATTCTCACGAGCGTTCTGCCCAAACCGATCCCGGTTTGGGCAGAACGCTCGTGAGAATCGGCCGGAAAACGCCCGGCGAACTCGCTTCGGGCGCAGCCCGTCTGCGGGGCCGCCCCCCGCGCCTGGCCCGGGACCCCGCGGGGTCGCGCCCGCGCCACGCCGGAAAGCCCCCCGCGAGTCCGCCGCGCGCGACGCCGACGCCTCCCGCTCCTCAGCGCCCGGGGCTCCCCTCCCTGGCGCGGGCCGGTGGGGCCGGGCGGGCCCCGAGGCCCGGGCTCCAACCCTCGCCTGCCTCCTCAGCCTTCCGAGTCCGGGGTCCTGTGCCCCGGGGCCTCCCCCTGGGCAACCCTGAGTCCCGCGCCCCGAGGCCCCCGACCGCCCTGGCGCCGACGGTGCCCTTCGCAGCCGCGTCCACGCCTCGGGGCGAGAGAAACCTCCGTTCCCCCGCAGGGGGAAGCCGCAGCCCGGGGCGCCCCAGCCGCCCCCAAAGTCGGAGCACGACGCCCGGCCCCAGGCCCTCCCTCAACTCTGCTCCGGGAGGGCTCCCCGGCGCCAGGGCCGCCGGCGGGTCCGCGGCCTCTCGGCGCGTTTTCCGGGGGGCCGCGCCGGGCCCCGAGCGAGAAAGGGCCCGCGGCCCCGGGGACCAGGCCGGTCCCCGGGGCTGCCCAACGCCGGCCGATTCTCACGAGCGTTCTGCCCAAACCGATCCCGGTTTGGGCAGAACGCTCGTGAGAATCGGCCGGAAAACGCCCGGCGAACTCGCTTCGGGCGCAGCCCGTCTGCGGGGCCGCCCCCCGCGCCTGGCCCGGGACCCCGCGGGGTCGCGCCCGCGCCCCGGCGGAGAGCCCCCCGCGAGTCCGCCGCACGCGACGCCGACGCCTCCCGCTCCTCAGCGCCCGGGGCGCCCCTCCCTGGCGCGGGCCGGTGGGGCCGGGCGGGCCCCGAGGCCCGGGCTCCAACCCTCGCCTGCCTCCTCAGCCTTCCGAGTCCGGGGTCCTGTGCCCCGGGGCCTCCCCCTGGGCAACCCTGAGTCCCGCGCCCCGAGGCCCCCGACCGCCCCGGCGCCGACGGTGCCCTTGGCAGCCGCGTCCACGCCTCGGGGCGAGAGAAACCTCCGTTCCCCGCAGGGGGAAGTCGCAGCCCGGGGCGCCCCAGCCGCCCCCAAAGTCGGAGCACGACGCCCGGCCCCAGGCCCTCCCTCAACTCTGCTCCGGGAGGGCTCCCCGGCGCCGGGGCCGCCGGCGGGTCCGCGGCCTCTCGGCGCGTTTTCCGGGGGGCCGCGCCGGGCCCCGAGCGAGAAAGGGCCCGCGGCCCCGGGGACCAGGCCGGTCCCCGGGGCTGCCCAACGCCGGCCGATTCTCACGAGCGTTCTGCCCAAACCGATCCCGGTTTGGGCAGAACGCTCGTGAGAATCGGCCGGAAAAAGCCCGGCGAACTCGCTTCGGGCGCAGCCCGTCTGCGGGGCCGCCCCCCGCGCCTGGCCCGGGACCCCGCGGGGTCGCGCCCGCGCCCCGCCGGAAAGCCCCCCGCGAGTCCGCCGCGCGCGACGCCGACGCCTCCCGCTACTCAGCGCCCGGGGCTCCCCTCCCTGGCGCGGGCCGGTGGGGCCGGGCAGGCCCCGAGGCCCGGGCTCCAACCCTCGCCTGCCTCCTCAGCCTTCCGAGTCCGGGGTCCTGTGCCCCGGGGCCTCCCCCTGGGCAACCCTGAGTCCCGCGCCCCGAGGCCCCCGACCGCCCCGGCGCCGACGGTGCCCTTCGCAGCCACGTCCACGCCTCGGGGCGAGAGAAACCTCCGTTCCCCCGCAGGGGGAAGCCGCAGCCCGGGGCGCCCCAGCCGCCCCCAAAGTCGGAGCACGACGCCCGGCCCCAGGCCCTCCCTCAACTCGGCTCCGGGAGGGCTCCCCGGCGCCGGGGCCGCCGGCGGGTCCGCGGCCCCTCGGCGCGTTTTCCGGGGGGCCGCGCCGGGCCCCGAGCGAGAAAGGGCCCGCGGCCCCGGGGACCAGGCCGGTCCCCGGGGCTGCCCAACGCCGGCCGATTCTCACGAGCGTTCTGCCCAAACCGATCCCGGTTTGGGCAGAACGCTCGTGAGAATCGGCCGGAAAACGCCCGGCGAACTCGCTTCGGGCGCAGCCCGTCTGCGGGGCCGCCCCCCGCGCCTGGCCCGGGACCCCGCGGGGTCGCGCCCGCGCCCCGCCGGAAAGCCCCCCGCGAGTCCGCCGCGCGCGACGCCGACGCCTCCCGCTCCTCAGCGCCCGGGGCTCCCCTCCCTGGCGCGGGCCGGTGGGGCCGGGCGGGCCCCGAGGCCCGGGCTCCAACCCTCGCCTGCCCCCTCAGCCTTCCGCGTCCGGGGTCCTGTGCCCCGGGGCCTCCCCCTGGGCAACCCTGAGTCCCGCGCCCCGAGGCCCCCGACCGCCCCGGCGCCGACGGTGCCCTTCGCAGCCGCGTCCACGCCTCGGGGCGAGAGAAACCTCCGTTCCCCCGCAGGGGGAAGCCGCAGCCCGGGGCGCCCCAGCCGCCCCCAAAGTCGGAGCACGACGCCCGGCCCCAGGCCCTCCCTCAACTCTGCTCCGGGAGGGCTCCCCGGCGCCGGGGCCGCCGGCGGGTCCGCGGCCTCTCGGCGCGTTTTCCGGGGGGCCGCGCCGGGCCCCGAGCGAGAAAGGGCCCGCGGCCCCGGGGACCAGGCCGGTCCCCGGGGCTGCCCAACGCCGGCCGATTCTCACGAGCGTTCTGCCCAAACCGATCCCGGTTTGGGCAGAACGCTCGTGAGAATCGGCCGGAAAACGCCCGGCGAACTCGCTTCGGGCGCAGCCCGTCTGCGGGGCCGCCCCCCGCGCCTGGCCCGGGACCCCGCGGGGTCGCGCCCGCGCCCCGCCGGAAAGCCCCCCGCGAGTCCGCCGCGCGCGACGCCGACGCCTCCCGCTCCTCAGCGCCCGGGGCTCCCCTCCCTGGCGCGGGCCGGTGGGGCCGGGCGGGCCCCGAGGCCCGGGCTCCAACCCTCGCCTGCCTCCTCAGCCTTCCGAGTCCGGGGTCCTGTGCCCCGGGGCCTCCCCCTGGGCAACCCTGAGTCCCGCGCCCCGAGGCCCCCGACCGCCCCGGCGCCGACGGTGCCCTTCGCAGCCGCGTCCACGCCTCGGGGCGAGAGAAACCTCCGTTCCCCCGCAGGGGGAAGCCGCAGCCCGGGGCGCCCCAGCCGCCCCCAAAGTCGGAGCACGACGCCCGGCCCCAGGCCCTCCCTCAACTCTGCTCCGGGAGGGCTCCCCGGCGCCAGGGCCGCCGGCGGGTCCGCGGCCTCTCGGCGCGTTTTCCGGGGGGCCGCGCCGGGCCCCGAGCGAGAAAGGGCCCGCGGCCCCGGGCACCAGGCCGGTCCCCGGGGCTGCCCAACGCCGGCCGATTCTCACGAGCGTTCTGCCCAAACCGATCCCGGTTTGGGCAGAACGCTCGTGAGAATCGGCCGGAAAACGCCCGGCGAACTCGCTTCGGGCGCAGCCCGTCTGCGGGGCCGCCCCCCGCGCCTGGCCCGGGACCACGCGGGGTCGCGCCCGCGCCCCGCCGGAAAGCCCCCCGCGAGTCCGCCGCGCGCGACGCCGACGCCTCCCGCTCCTCAGCGCCCGGGGCTCCCCTCCCTGGCGCGGGCCGGTGGGGCCGGGCGGGCCCCGAGGCCCGGGCTCCAACCCTCGCCTGCCTCCTCAGCCTTCCGAGTCCGGGCTCCTGTGCCCCGGGGCCTCCCCCTGGGCAACCCTGAGTCCCGCGCCCCGAGGCCCCCGACCGCCCCGGCGCCGACGGTGCCCTTCGCAGCCGCGTCCACGCCTCGGGGCGAGAGAAACCTCCGTTCCCCCGCAGGGGGAAGCCGCAGCCCGGGGCGCCCCAGCCGCCCCCAAAGTAGGAGCACGACGCCCGGCCCCAGGCCCTCCCTCAACTCTGCTCCGGGAGGGCTCCCCGGCGCCGGGGCCGCCGGCGGGTCCGCGGCCTCTCGGCGCGTTTTCCGGGGGGCCGCGCCGGGCCCCGAGCGAGAAAGGGCCCGCGGCCCCGGGGACCAGGCAGGTCCCCGGGGCTGCCCAACGCCGGCCGATTCTCACGAGCGTTCTGCCCAAACCGATCCCGGTTTGGGCAGAACGCTCGTGAGAATCGGCCGGAAAACGCCCGGCGAACTCGCTTCGGGCGCAGCCCGTCTGCGGGGCCGCCCCCCGCGCCTGGCCCGGGACCCCGCGGGGTCGCGCCCGCGCCCCGCCGGAAAGCCCCCCGCGAGTCCGCCGCGCGCGACGCCGACGCCTCCCGCTCCTCAGCGCCCGGGGCTCCCCTCCCTGGCGCGGGCCGGTGGGGCCGGGCGGGCCCCGAGGCCCGGGCTCCAACCCTCGCCTGCCTCCTCAGCCTTCCGAGTCCGGGGTCCTGTGCCCCGGGGCCTCCCCCTGGGCAACCCTGAGTCCCGCGCCCCGAGGCCCCCGACCGCCCCGGCGCCGACGGTGCCCTCCGCAGCCGCGTCCACGCCTCGGGGCGAGAGAAACCTCCGTTCCCCCGCAGGGGGAAGCCGCAGCCCAGGGCGCCCCAGCCGCCCCCAAAGTCGGAGCACGACGCCCGGCCCCAGGCCCTCCCTCAACTCTGCTCCGGGAGGGCTCCCCGGCGCCGGGGCCGCCGGCGGGTCCGCGGCCTCTCGGCGCGTTTTCCGGGGGGCCGCGCCGGGCCCCGAGCGAGAAAGGGCCCGCGGCCCCTGGGACCAGGCCGGTCGCCGGGGCTGCCCAACGCCGGCCGATTCTCACGAGCGTTCTGCCCAAACCGATCCCGGTTTGGGCAGAACGCTCGTGAGAATCGGCCGGAAAACGCCCGGCGAACTCGCTTCGGGCGCAGCCCGTCTGCGGGGCCGCCCCCCGCGCCTGGCCCGGGACCCCGCGGGGTCGCGCCCGCGCCCCGCCGGAAAGCCCCCCGCGAGTCCGCCGCGCGCGACGCCGACGCCTCCCGCTCCTCAGCGCCCGGGGCTCCCCTCCCTGGCGCGGGCCGGTGGGGCCGGGCGGGCCCCGAGGCCCGGGCTCCAACCCTCGCCTGCCTCCTCAGCCTTCCGAGTCCGGGGTCCTGTGCCCCGGGGCCTCCCCCTGGGCAACCCTGAGTCCCGCGCCCCGAGGCCCCCGACCGCCCCGGCGCCGACGGTGCCCTTCGCAGCCGCGTCCACGCCTCGGGGCGAGAGAAACCTCCGTTCCCCCGCAGGGGGAAGCCGCAGCCCGGGGCGCCCCAGCCGCCCCCAAAGTCGGAGCACGACGCCCGGCCCCAGGCCCTCCCTCAACTCTGCTCCGGGAGGGCTCCCTGGCGCCGGGGCCGCCGGCGGGTCCGCGGCCTCTCGGCGCGTTTTCCGGGGGGCCGCGCCGGGCCCCGAGCGAGAAAGGGCCCGCGGCCCCGGGGACCAGGCCGGTCCCCGGGGCTGCCCAACGCCGGCCGATTCTCACGAGCGTTCTGCCCAAACCGATCCCGGTTTGGGCAGAACGCTCGTGAGAATCGGCCGGAAAACGCCCGGCGAACTCGCTTCGGGCGCAGCCCGTCTGCGGGGCCGCCCCCCGCGCCTGGCCCGGGACCCCGCGGGGTCGCGCCCGCGCCCCGCCGGAAAGCCCCCCGCGAGTCCGCCGCGCGCGACGCCGACGCCTCCCGCTCCTCAGCGCCCGGGGCTCCCCTCCCTGGTGCGGGCCCGTGGGGCCGGGCGGGCCCCGAGGCCCGGGCTCCAACCCTCGCCTGCCTCTTCAGCCTTCCGAGTCCGGGGTCCTGTGCCCCGGGGCCTCCCCCTGGGCAACCCTGAGTCCCGCGCCCCGAGGCCCCCGACCGCCCCGGCGCCGACGGTGCCCTTCGCAGCCGCGTCCACGCCTCGGGGCGAGAGAAACCTCCGTTCCCCCGCAGGGGGAAGCCGCAGCCCGGGGCGCCCCAGCCGCCCCCAAAGTCGGAGCACGACGCCCGGCCCCAGGCCCTCCCTCAACTCTGCTCCGGGAGGGCTCCCCGGCGCCGGGGCCGCCGGCGGGTCCGCGGCCTCTCGGCGCGTTTTCCGGGGGGCCGCGCCGGGCCCCGAGCGAGAAAGGGCCCGCGGCCCCGGGGACCAGGCCGGTCCCCGGGGCTGCCCAACGCCGGCCGATTCTCACGAGCGTTCTGCCCAAACCGATCCCGGTTTGGGCAGAACGCTCGTGAGAATCGGCCGGAAAACGCCCGGCGAACTCGCTTCGGGCGCAGCCCGTCTGCGGGGCCGCCCCCCGCGCCTGGCCCGGGACCCCGCGGGGTCGCGCCCGCGCCCCGCCGGAAAGCCCCCCGCGAGTCCGCCGCGCGCGACGCCGACGCCTCCCGCTCCTCAGCGCCCGGGGCTCCCCTCCCTGGCGCGGGCCGGTGGGGCCGGGCGGGCCCCGAGGCCCGGGCTCCAACCCTCGCCTGCCTCCTCAGCCTTCCGAGTCCGGGGTCCTGTGCCCCGGGGCCTCCCCCTGGGCAACCCTGAGTCCCGCGCCCCGAGGCCCCCGACCGCCCCGGCGCCGACGGTGCCCTTCGCAGCCGCGTCCACGCCTCGGGGCGAGAGAAACCTCTGTTCCCCCGCAGGGGGAAGCCGCAGCCCGGGGCGCCCCAGCCGCCCCCAAAGTCGGAGCACGACGCCCGGCCCCAGGCCCTCCCTCAACTCTGCTCCGGGAGGGCTCCCCGGCGCCGGGGCCGCCGGCGGGTCCGCGGCCTCTCGGCGCGTTTTCCGGGGGGCCGCGCCGCGCCCCGAGCGAGAAAGGGCCCTCGGCCCCGGGGACCAGGCCGGTCCCCGGGGCTGCCCAACGCCGGCCGATTCTCACGAGCGTTCTGCCCAAACCGATCCCGGTTTGGGCAGAACGCTCCTGAGAATCGGCCGGAAAACGCCCGGCGAACTCGCTTCGGGCGCAGCCCGTCTGCGGGGCCGCCCCCCGCGCCTGGCCCGGGACCCCGCGGGGTCGCGCCCGCGCCCCGCCGGAAAGCCCCCCGCGAGTCCGCCGCGCGCGACGCCGACGCCTCCCGCTCCTCAGCGCCCGGGGCTCCCCTCCCTGGCGCGGGCCGGTGGGGCCGGGCGGGCCCCGAGGCCCGGGCTCCAACCCTCGCCTGCCTCCTCAGCCTTCCGAGTCCGGGGTCCTGTGCCCCGGGGCCTCCCCCTGGGCAACCCTGAGTCCCGCGCCCCGAGGCCCCCGACCGCCCCGGCGCCGACGGTGCCCTTCGCAGCCGCGTCCACGCCTCGGGGCGAGAGAAACCTCCGTTCCCCCGCAGGGGGAAGCCGCAGCCCGGGGCGCCCCAGCCGCCCCCAAAGTCGGAGCACGACGCCCGGCCCCAGGCCCTCCCTCAACTCTGCTCCGGGAGGGCTCCCCGGCGCCAGGGCCGCCGGCGGGTCCGCGGCCTCTCGGCGCGTTTTCCGGGGGGCCGCGCCGGGCCCCGAGCGAGAAAGGGCCCGCGGCCCCGGGGACCAGGCCGGTCCCCGGGGCTGCCCAACGCCGGCCGATTCTCACGAGCGTTCTGCCCAAACCGATCCCGGTTTGGGGAGTACGCTCGTGAGAATCGGCCGGAAAACGCCCGGCGAACTCGCTTCGGGCGCAGCCTGTCTGCGGGGCCGCCCCCCGCGCCTGGCCCGGGACCCCGCGGGGTCGCGCCCGCGCCCCGCCGGAAAGCCCCCCGCGAGTCTGCCCCGCGCGACACCGACGCCTCCCGCTCCTCAGCGCCCGGGGCTCCCCTCCCTGGCGCGGGCCGGTGGGGCCGGGCGGGCCCCGAGGCCCGGGCTCCAACCCTCGCCTGCCTCCTCAGCCTTCCGAGTCCGGGGTCCTGTGCCCCGGGGCCTCCCCCTGGGCAACCCTGAGTCCCGCGCCCCGAGGCCCCCGACCGCCCCGGCGCCGACGGTGCCCTCCGCAGCCGCGTCCACGCCTCGGGGCGAGAGAAACCTCCGTTCCCCCGCAGGGGGAAGCCGCAGCCCAGGGCGCCCCAGCCGCCCCCAAAGTCGGAGCACGACGCCCGGCCCCAGGCCCTCCCTCAACTCTGCTCCGGGAGGGCTCCCCGGCGCCGGGGCCGCCCGCGGGTCCGCGGCCTCTCGGCGCGTTTTCCGGGGGGCCGCGCCGGGCCCCGAGCGAGAAAGGGCCCGCGGCCCCGGGGACCAGGCCGGTCCCCGGGGCTGCCCAACGCCGGCCGATTCTCACGAGCGTTCTGCCCAAACCGATCCCGGTTTGGGCAGAACGCTCGTGAGAATCGGCCGGAAAACGCCCGGCGAACTCGCTTCGGGCGCAGCCCGTCTGCGTGGCCGCCCCCCGCGCCTGGCCCGGGACCCCGCGGGGTCGCGCCCGCGCCCCGCCGGAAAGCCCCCCGCGAGTCCGCCGCGCGCGACGCCGACGCCTCCCGCTCCTCAGCGCCCGGGGCTCCCCTCCCTGGCGCGGGCCGGTGGGGCCGGGCGGGCCCCGAGGCCCGGGCTCCAACCCTCGCCTGCCTCCTCAGCCTTCCGAGTCCGGGGTCCTGTGCCCCGGGGCCTCCCCCTGGGCAACCCTGAGTCCCGCGCCCCGAGGCCCCCGACCGCCCCGGCGCCGACGGTGCCCTCCGCAGCCGCGTCCACGCCTCGGGGCGAGAGAAACCTCCGTTCCCCCGCAGGGGGAAGCCGCAGCCCAGGGCGCCCCAGCCGCCCCCAAAGTCGGAGCACGACGCCCGGCCCCAGGCCCTCCCTCAACTCTGCTCCGGGAGGGCTCCCCGGCGCCGGGGCCGCCGGCGGGTCCGCGGCCTCTCGGCGCGTTTTCCGGGGGGCCGCGCCGGGCCCCGAGCGAGAAAGGGCCCGCGGCCCCTGGGACCAGGCCGGTCGCCGGGGCTGCCCAACGCCGGCCGATTCTCACGAGCGTTCTGCCCAAACCGATCCCGGTTTGGGCAGAACGCTCGTGAGAATCGGCCGGAAAACGCCCGGCGAACTCGCTTCGGGCGCAGCCCGTCTGCGGGGCCGCCCCCCGCGCCTGGCCCGGGACCCCGCGGGCTCGCGCCCGCGCCCCGCCGGAAAGCCCCCCGCGAGTCCGCCGCGCGCGACGCCGACGCCTCCCGCTCCTCAGCGCCCGGGGCTCCCCTCCCTGGCGCGGGCCGGTGGGGCCGGGCGGGCCCCGAGGCCCGGGCTCCAACCCTCGCCTGCCTCCTCAGCCTTCCGAGTCCGGGGTCCTGTGCCCCGGGGCCTCCCCCTGGGCAACCCTGAGTCCCGCGCCCCGAGGCCCCCGACCGCCCCGGCGCCGACGGTGCCCTTCGCAGCCGCGTCCACGCCTCGGGGCGAGAGAAACCTCCGTTCCCCCGCAGGGGGAAGCCGCAGCCCGGGGCGCCCCAGCCGCCCCCAAAGTCGGAGCACGACGCCCGGCCCCAGGCCCTCCCTCAACTCTGCTCCGGGAGGGCTCCCCGGCGCCAGGGCCGCCGGCGGGTCCGCGGCCTCTCGGCGCGTTTTCCGGGGGGCCGCGCCGGGCCCCGAGCGAGAAAGGGCCCGCGGCCCCGGGGACCAGGCCGGTCGCCGGGGCTGCCCAACGCCGGCCGATTCTCACGAGCGTTCTGCCCAAACCGATCCCGGTTTGGGCAGAACGCTCGTGAGAATCGGCCGGAAAACGCCCGGCGAACTCGCTTCGGGCGCAGCCCGTCTGCGGGGCCGCCCCCCGCGCCTGGCCCGGGACCCCGCGGGGTCGCGCCCGCGCCCCGCCGGAAAGCCCCCCGCGAGTCCGCCGCGCGCGACGCCGACGCCTCCCGCTCCTCAGCGCCCGGGGCTCCCCTCCCTGGCGCGGGCCGGTGGGGCCGGGCGGGCCCCGAGGCCCGGGCTCCAACCCTCGCCTGCCTCCTCAGCCTTCCGAGTCCGGGGTCCTGTGCCCCGGGGCCTCCCCCTGGGCAACCCTGAGTCCCGCGCCCCGAGGCCCCCGACCGCCCCGGCGCCGACGGTGCCCTTCGCAGCCGCGTCCACGCCTCGGGGCGAGAGAAACCTCCGTTCCCCCGCAGGGGGAAGCCGCAGCCCGGGGCGCCCCAGCCGCCCCCAAAGTCGGAGCACGACGCCCGGCCCCAGGCCCTCCCTCAACTCTGCTCCGGGAGGGCTCCCCGGCGCCGGGGCCGCCGGCGGGTCCGCGGCCTCTCGGCGCGTTTTCCGGGGGGCCGCGCCGGGCCCCGAGCGAGAAAGGGCCCGCGGCCCCGGGGACCAGGCCGGTCCCCGGGGCTGCCCAACGCCGGCCGATTCTCACGAGCGTTCTGCCCAAACCGATCCCGGTTTGGGCAGAACGCTCGTGAGAATCGGCCGGAAAACGCCCGGCGAACTCGCTTCGGGCGCAGCCCGTCTGCGGGGCCGCCCCCCGCGCCTGGCCCGGGACCCCGCGGGGTCGCGCCCGCGCCCCGCCGGAAAGCCCCCCGCGAGTCCGCCGCGCGCGACGCCGACGCCTCCCGCTCCTCAGCGCCCGGGGCTCCCCTCCCTGGCGCGGGCCGGTGGGGCCGGGCGGGCCCCGAGGCCCGGGCTCCAACCCTCGCCTGCCTCCTCAGCCTTCCGAGTCCGGGGTCCTGTGCCCCGGGGCCTCCCCCTGGGCAACCCTGAGTCCCGCGCCCCGAGGCCCCCGACCGCCCCGGCGCCGACGGTGCCCTTCGCAGCCGCGTCCACGCCTCGGGGCGAGAGAAACCTCCGTTCCCCCGCAGGGGGAAGCCGCAGCCCGGGGCGCCCCAGCCGCCCCCAAAGTCGGAGCACGACGCCCGGCCCCAGGCCCTCCCTCAACTCTGCTCCGGGAGGGCTCCCCGGCGCCGGGGCCGCCGGCGGGTCCGCGGCCTCTCGGCGCGTTTTCCGGGGGGCCGCGCCGGGCCCCGAGCGAGAAAGGGCCCGCGGCCCCGGGGACCAGGCCGGTCCCCGGGGCTGCCCAACGCCGGCCGATTCTCACGAGCGTTCTGCCCAAACCGATCCCGGTTTGGGCAGAACGCTCGTGAGAATCGGCCGGAAAACGCCCGGCGAACTCGCTTCGGGCGCAGCCCGTCTGCGGGGCCGCCCCCCGCGCCTGGCCCGGGACCCCGCGGGCTCGCGCCCGCGCCCCGCCGGAAAGCCCCCCGCGAGTCCGCCGCGCGCGACGCCGACGCCTCCCGCTCCTCAGCGCCCGGGGCTCCCCTCCCTGGCGCGGGCCGGTGGGGCCGGGCGGGCCCCGAGGCCCGGGCTCCAACCCTCGCCTGCCTCCTCAGCCTTCCGAGTCCGGGGTCCTGTGCCCCGGGGCCTCCCCCTGGGCAACCCTGAGTCCCGCGCCCCGAGGCCCCCGACCGCCCCGGCGCCGACGGTGCCCTTCGCAGCCGCGTCCACGCCTCGGGGCGAGAGAAACCTCCGTTCCCCCGCAGGGGGAAGCCGCAGCCCGGGGCGCCCCAGCCGCCCCCAAAGTCGGAGCACGACGCCCGGCCCCAGGCCCTCCCTCAACTCTGCTCCGGGAGGGCTCCCCGGCGCCAGGGCCGCCGGCGGGTCCGCGGCCTCTCGGCGCGTTTTCCGGGGGGCCGCGCCGGGCCCCGAGCGAGAAAGGGCCCGCGGCCCCGGGGACCAGGCCGGTCGCCGGGGCTGCCCAACGCCGGCCGATTCTCACGAGCGTTCTGCCCAAACCGATCCCGGTTTGGGCAGAACGCTCGTGAGAATCGGCCGGAAAACGCCCGGCGAACTCGCTTCGGGCGCAGCCCGTCTGCGGGGCCGCCCCCCGCGCCTGGCCCGGGACCCCGCGGGGTCGCGCCCGCGCCCCGCCGGAAAGCCCCCCGCGAGTCCGCCGCGCGCGACGCCGACGCCTCCCGCTCCTCAGCGCCCGGGGCTCCCCTCCCTGGCGCGGGCCGGTGGGGCCGGGCGGGCCCCGAGGCCCGGGCTCCAACCCTCGCCTGCCTCCTCAGCCTTCCGAGTCCGGGGTCCTGTGCCCCGGGGCCTCCCCCTGGGCAACCCTGAGTCCCGCGCCCCGAGGCCCCCGACCGCCCCGGCGCCGACGGTGCCCTTCGCAGCCGCGTCCACGCCTCGGGGCGAGAGAAACCTCCGTTCCCCCGCAGGGGGAAGCCGCAGCCCGGGGCGCCCCAGCCGCCCCCAAAGTCGGAGCACGACGCCCGGCCCCAGGCCCTCCCTCAACTCTGCTCCGGGAGGGCTCCCCGGCGCCGGGGCCGCCGGCGGGTCCGCGGCCTCTCGGCGCGTTTTCCGGGGGGCCGCGCCGGGCCCCGAGCGAGAAAGGGCCCGCGGCCCCGGGGACCAGGCCGGTCCCCGGGGCTGCCCAACGCCGGCCGATTCTCACGAGCGTTCTGCCCAAACCGATCCCGGTTTGGGCAGAACGCTCGTGAGAATCGGCCGGAAAACGCCCGGCGAACTCGCTTCGGGCGCAGCCCGTCTGCGGGGCCGCCCCCCGCGCCTGGCCCGGGACCCCGCGGGGTCGCGCCCGCGCCCCGCCGGAAAGCCCCCCGCGAGTCCGCCGCGCGCGACGCCGACGCCTCCCGCTCCTCAGCGCCCGGGGCTCCCCTCCCTGGCGCGGGCCGGTGGGGCCGGGCGGGCCCCGAGGCCCGGGCTCCAACCCTCGCCTGCCTCCTCAGCCTTCCGAGTCCGGGGTCCTGTGCCCCGGGGCCTCCCCCTGGGCAACCCTGAGTCCCGCGCCCCGAGGCCCCCGACCGCCCCGGCGCCGACGGTGCCCTTCGCAGCCGCGTCCACGCCTCGGGGCGAGAGAAACCTCCGTTCCCCCGCAGGGGGAAGCCGCAGCCCGGGGCGCCCCAGCCGCCCCCAAAGTCGGAGCACGACGCCCGGCCCCAGGCCCTCCCTCAACTCTGCTCCGGGAGGGCTCCCCGGCGCCGGGGCCGCCGGCGGGTCCGCGGCCTCTCGGCGCGTTTTCCGGGGGGCCGCGCCGGGCCCCGAGCGAGAAAGGGCCCGCGGCCCCGGGGACCAGGCCGGTCCCCGGGGCTGCCCAACGCCGGCCGATTCTCACGAGCGTTCTGCCCAAACCGATCCCGGTTTGGGCAGAACGCTCGTGAGAATCGGCCGGAAAACGCCCGGCGAACTCGCTTCGGGCGCAGCCCGTCTGCGGGGCCGCCCCCCGCGCCTGGCCCGGGACCCCGCGGGGTCGCGCCCGCGCCCCGCCGGAAAGCCCCCCGCGAGTCCGCCGCGCGCGACGCCGACGCCTCCCGCTCCTCAGCGCCCGGGGCTCCCCTCCCTGGCGCGGGCCGGTGGGGCCGGGCGGGCCCCGAGGCCCGGGCTCCAACCCTCGCCTGCCTCCTCAGCCTTCCGAGTCCGGGGTCCTGTGCCCCGGGGCCTCCCCCTGGGCAACCCTGAGTCCCGCGCCCCGAGGCCCCCGACCGCCCCGGCGCCGACGGTGCCCTTCGCAGCCGCGTCCACGCCTCGGGGCGAGAGAAACCTCCGTTCCCCCGCAGGGGGAAGCCGCAGCCCGGGGCGCCCCAGCCGCCCCCAAAGTCGGAGCACGACGCCCGGCCCCAGGCCCTCCCTCAACTCTGCTCCGGGAGGGCTCCCCGGCGCCGGGGCCGCCGGCGGGTCCGCGGCCTCTCGGCGCGTTTTCCGGGGGGCCGTGCCGGGCCCCGAGCGAGAAAGGGCCCGCGGCCCCGGGGACCAGGCCGGTCCCCGGGGCTGCCCAACGCCGGCCGATTCTCACGAGCGTTCTGCCCAAACCGATCCCGGTTTGGGCAGAACGCTCGTGAGAATCGGCCGGAAAACGCCCGGCGAACTCGCTTCGGGCGCAGCCCGTCTGCGGGGCCGCCCCCCGCGCCTGGCCCGGGACCCCGCGGGGTCGCGCCCGCGCCCCGCCGGAAAGCCCCCCGCGAGTCCGCCGCGCGCGACGCCGACGCCTCCCGCTCCTCAGCGCCCGGGGCTCCCCTCCCTGGCGCGGGCCGGTGGGGCCGGGCGGGCCCCGAGGCCCGGGCTCCAAACCTCGCCTGCCTCCTCAGCCTTCCGAGCCCAGGGTCCTGTGCCCCGGGGCCTCCCCCTGGGCAACACTGAGTCCCGCGCCCCGAGGCCCCCGACCGCCTCGGCGCCGACGGTGCCCTTCGCAGCCGCGTCCACGCCTCGGGGCGAGAGAAACCTCCGTTCCCCCGCAGTGGGAAGCCGCAGCCCGGGGCGCCCCAGCCGCCCCCAAAGTCGGAGCACGACGCCCGGCCCCAGGCCCTCCCTCAACTCTGCTCCGGGAGGGCTCCCCGGCGCCGGGGCCGCCGGCGGGGCCGCGTCCTCTCGGCGCGTTTTCCGGGGGGCCGCGCCGCGCCCCGAGCGAGAAAGGGCCCTCGGCCCCGGGGACCAGGCCGGTCCCCGGGGCTGCCCAACGCCGGCCGATTCTCACGAGCGTTCTGCCCAAACCGATCCCGGTTTGGGCAGAACGCTCGTGAGAATCGGCCGGAAAACGCCCGGCGAACTCGCTTCGGGCGCAGCCCGTCTGCGGGGCCGCCCCCCGCGCCTGGCCCGGGACCCCGCGGGGTCGCGCCCGCGCCCCGCCGGAAAGCCCCCCGCGAGTCCGCCGCGCGCGACGCCGACGCCTCCCGCTCCTCAGCGCCCGGGGCTCCCCTCCCTGGCGCGGGCCGGTGGGGCCGGGCGGGCCCCGAGGCCCGGGCTCCAACCCTCGCCTGCCTCCTCAGCCTTCCGAGTCCGGGGTCCTGTGCCCCGGGGCCTCCCCCTGGGCAACCCTGAGTCCCGCGCCCCGAGGCCCCCGACCGCCCCGGCGCCGACGGTGCCCTTCGCAGCCGCGTCCACGCCTCGGGGCGAGAGAAACCTCCGTTCCCCCGCAGGGGGAAGCCGCAGCCCGGGGCGCCCCAGCCGCCCCCAAAGTCGGAGCACGACGCCCGGCCCCAGGCCCTCCCTCAACTCTGCTCCGGGAGGGCTCCCCGGCGCCGGGGCCGCCGGCGGGTCCGCGGCCTCTCGGCGCGTTTTCCGGGGGGCCGCGCCGGGCCCCGAGCGAGAAAGGGCCCGCGGCCCCGGGGACCAGGCCGGTCCCCGGGGCTGCCCAACGCCGGCCGATTCTCACGAGCGTTCTGCCCAAACCGATCCCGGTTTGGGCAGAACGCTCGTGAGAATCGGCCGGAAAACGCCCGGCGAACTCGCTTCGGGCGCAGCCCGTCTGCGGGGCCGCCCCCCGCGCCTGGCCCGGGACCCCGCGGGGTCGCGCCCGCGCCCCGCCGGAAAGCCCCCCGCGAGTCCGCCGCGCGCGACGCCGACGCCTCCCGCTCCTCAGCGCCCGGGGCTCCCCTCCCTGGCGCGGGCCGGTGGGGCCGGGCGGGCCCCGAGGCCCGGGCTCCAACCCTCGCCTGCCTCCTCAGCCTTCCGAGTCCGGGGTCCTGTGCCCCGGGGCCTCCCCCTGGGCAAACCTGAGTCCCGCGCCCCGAGGCCCCCGACCGCCCCGGCGCCGACGGTGCCCTTCGCAGCCGCGTCCACGCCTCGGGGCGAGAGAAACCTCCGTTCCCCCGCAGGGGGAAGCCGCAGCCCGGGGCGCCCCAGCCGCCCCCAAAGTCGGAGCACGACGCCCGGCCCCAGGCCCTCCCTCAACTCAGCTCCGGGAGGGCTCCCCGGCGCCGGGGCCGCCGGCGGGTCCGCGGCCTCTCGGCGCGTTTTCCGGGGGGCCGCGCCGGGCCCCGAGCGAGAAAGGGCCCGCGGCCCCGGGGACCAGGCCGGTCCCCGGGGCTGCCCAACGCCGGCCGATTCTCACGAGCGTTCTGCCCAAACCGATCCCGGTTTGGGCAGAACGCTCGTGAGAATCGGCCGGAAAACGCCCGGCGAACTCGCTTCGGGCGCAGCCCGTCTGCGGGGCCGCCCCCCGCGCCTGGCCAGGGACCCCGCGGGGTCGCGCCCGCGCCCCGCCGGAAAGCCCCCCGCGAGTCCGCCGCGCGCGACGCCGACGCCTCCCGCTCCTCAGCGCCCGGGGCTCCCCTCCCTGGCGCGGGCCGGTGGGGCCGGGCGGGCCCCGAGGCCCGGGCTCCAACCCTCGCCTGCCTCCTCAGCCTTCCGAGCCCAGGGTCCTGTGCCCCGGGGCCTCCCCCTGGGCAACCCTGAGTCCCGCGCCCCGAGGCCCCCGACCGCCCCGGCGCCGACGGTGCCCTTCGCAGCCGCGTCCACGCCTCGGGGCGAGAGAAACCTCCGTTCCCCCGCAGTGGGAAGCCGCAACCCGGGGCGCCCCAGCCGCCCCCAAAGTCGGAGCACGACGCCCGGCCCCAGGCCCTCCCTCAACTCTGCTCCGGGAGGGCTCCCCGGCGCCGGGGCCGCCGGCGGGGCCGCGTCCTCTCGGCGCGTTTTCCGGGGGGCCGCGCCGCGCCCCGAGCGAGAAAGGGCCCTCGGCCCCGGGGACCAGGCCGGTCCCCGGGGCTGCCCAACGCCGGCCGATTCTCACGAGCGTTCTGCCCAAACCGATCCCGGTTTGGGCAGAACGCTCGTGAGAATCGGCCGGAAAACGCCCGGCGAACTCGCTTCGGGCGCAGCCCGTCTGCGGGGCCGCCCCCCGCGCCTGGCCCGGGACCCCGCGGGGTCGCGCCCGCGCCCCGCCGGAAAGCCCCCCGCGAGTCCGCCGCGCGACGCCGACGCCTCCCGCTCCTCAGCGCCCGGGGCTCCCCTCCCTGGCGCGGGCCGGTGGGGCCGGGCGGGCCCCGAGGCCCGGGCTCCAACCCTCGCCTGCCTCCTCAGCCTTCCGAGTCCGGGGTCCTGTGCCCCGGGGCCTCCCCCTGGGCAACCCTGAGTCCCGCGCCCCGAGGCCCCCGACCGCCCCGGCGCCGACGGTGCCCTTCGCAGCCGCGTCCACGCCTCGGGGCGAGAGAAACCTCCGTTCCCCCGCAGGGGGAAGCCGCAGCCCGGGGCGCCCCAGCCGCCCCCAAAGTCGGAGCACGACGCCCGGCCCCAGGCCCTCCCTCAACTCTGCTCCGGGAGGGCTCCCCGGCGCCGGGGCCGCCGGCGGGTCCGCGGCCTCTCGGCGCGTTTTCCGGGGGGCCGCGCCGGGCCCCGAGCGAGAAAGGGCCCGCGGCCCCGGGGACCAGGCCGGTCCCCGGGGCTGCCCAACGCCGGCCGATTCTCACGAGCGTTCTGCCCAAACCGATCCCGGTTTGGGCAGAACGCTCGTGAGAATCGGCCGGAAAACGCCCGGCGAACTCGCTTCGGGCGCAGCCCGTCTGCGGGGCCGCCCCCCGCGCCTGGCCCGGGACCCCGCGGGGTCGCGCCCGCGCCCCGCCGGAAAGCCCCCCGCGAGTCCGCCGCGCGCGACGCCGACGCCTCCCGCTCCTCAGCGCCCGGGGCTCCCCTCCCTGGCGCGGGCCGGTGGGGCCGGGCGGGCCCCGAGGCCCGGGCTCCAACCCTCGCCTGCCTCCTCAGCCTTCCGAGTCCGGGGTCCTGTGCCCCGGGGCCTCCCCCTGGGCAACCCTGAGTCCCGCGCCCCGAGGCCCCCGATCGCCCCGGCGCCGACGGTGCCCTTCGCAGCCGCGTCCACGCCTCGGGGCGAGAGAAACCTCCGTTCCCTCGCAGGGGGAAGCCGCAGCCCGGGGCGCCCCAGCCGCCCCCAAAGTCGGAGCACGACGCCCGGCCCCAGGCCCTCCCTCAACTCTGCTCCGGGAGGGCTCCCCGGCGCCGGGGCCGCCGGCGGGGCCGCGTCCTCTCGGCGCGTTTTCCGGGGGGCCGCGCCGCGCCCCGAGCGAGAAAGGGCCCTCGGCCCCGGGGACCAGGCCGGTCCCCGGGGCTGCCCAACGCCGGCCGATTCTCACGAGCGTTCTGCCCAAACCGATCCCGGTTTGGGCAGAACGCTCGTGAGAATCGGCCGGAAAACGCCCGGCGAACTCGCTTCGGGCGCAGCCCGTCTGCGGGGCCGCCCCCCGCGCCTGGCCCGGGACCCCGCGGGGTCGCGCCCGCGCCCCGCCGGAAAGCCCCCCGCGAGTCCGCCGCGCGTGACGCCGACGCCTCCCGCTCCTCAGCGCCCGGGGCTCCCCTCCCTGGCGCGGGCCGGTGGGGCCGGGCGGGCCCCGAGGCCCGGGCTCCAACCCTCGCCTGCCTCCTCAGCCTTCCGAGTCCGGGGTCCTGTGCCCCGGGGCCTCCCCCTGGGCAACCCTGAGTCCCGCGCCCCGAGGCCCCCGACCGCCCCGGCGCCGACGGTGCCCTTCGCAGCCGCGTCCACGCCTCGGGGCGAGAGAAACCTCCGTTCCCCCGCAGGGGCAAGCCGCAGCCCAGGGCGCCCCAGCCGCCCCCAAAGTCGGAGCACGATGCACGGCCCCAGGCCCTCCCTCAACTCTGCTCCGGGAGGGCTCCCCGGCGCCAGGGCCGCCGGCGGGTCCGCGGCCTCTCGGCGCGTTTTCCGGGGGGCCGCGCCGGGCCCCGAGCGAGAAAGGGCCCGCGGCCCCGGGGACCAGGCCGGTCCCCGGGGCTGCCCAACGCCGGCCGATTCTCACGAGCGTTCTGCCCAAACCGATCCCGGTTTGGGCAGAACGCTCGTGAGAATCGGCCGGAAAACGCCCGGCGAACTCGCTTCGGGCGCAGCCCGTCTGCGGGGCCGCCCCCCGCGCCTGGCCCGGGACCCCGCGGGGTCGCGCCCGCGCCCCGCCGGAAAGCCCCCCGCGAGTCCGCCGCGCGCGACGCCGACGCCTCCCGCTCCTCAGCGCCCGGGGCTCCCCTCCCTGGCGCGGGCCGGTGGGGCCGGGCGGGCCCCGAGGCCCGGGCTCCAACCCTCGCCTGCCTCCTCAGCCTTCCGAGTCCGGGGTCCTGTGCCCCGGGGCCTCCCCCTGGGCAACCCTGAGTCCCGCGCCCCGAGGCCCCCGACCGCCCCGGCGCCGACGGTGCCCTTCGCAGCCGCGTCCACGCCTCGGGGCGAGAGAAACCTCCGTTCCCCCGCAGGGGGAAGCCGCAGCCCGGGGCGCCCCAGCCGCCCCCAAAGTCGGAGCACGACGCCCGGCCCCAGGCCCTCCCTCAACTCTGCTCCGGGAGGGCTCCCCTGCGCCGGGGCCGCCGGCGGGTCCGCGGCCTCTCGGCGCGTTTTCCGGGGGGCCGCGCCGGGCCCCGAGCGAGAAAGGGCCCGCGGCCCCGGGGACCAGGCCGGTCCCCGGGGCTGCCCAACGCCGGCCGATTCTCACGAGCGTTCTGCCCAAACCGATCCCGGTTTGGGCAGAACGCTCGTGAGAATCGGCCGGAAAACGCCCGGCGAACTCGCTTCGGGCGCAGCCCGTCTGCGGGGCCGCCCCCCGCGCCTGGCCCGGGACCCCGCGGGGTCGCGCCCGCGCCCCGCCGGAAAGCCCCCCGCGAGTCCGCCGCGCGCGACGCCGACGCCTCCCGCTCCTCAGCGCCCGGGGCTCCCCTCCCTGGCGCGGGCAGGTGGGGCCGGGCGGGCCCCGAGGCCCGGGCTCCAACCCTCGCCTGCCTCCTCAGCCTTCCGAGTCCGGGGTCCTGTGCCCCGGGGCCTCCCCCTGGGCAACCCTGAGTCCCGCGCCCCGAGGCCCCCGACCGCCCCGGCGCCGACGGTGCCCTCCGCAGCCGCGTCCACGCCTCGGGGCGAGAGAAACCTCCGTTCCCCCGCAGGGGGAAGCCGCAGCCCAGGGCGCCCCAGCCGCCCCCAAAGTCGGAGCACGACGCCCGGCCCCAGGCCCTCCCTCAACTCTGCTCCGGGAGGGCTCCCCGGCGCCGGGGCCGCCGGCGGGTCCGCGGCCTCTCGGCGCGTTTTCCGGGGGGCCGCGCCGGGCCCCGAGCGAGAAAGGGCCCGCGGCCCCTGGGACCAGGCCGGTCGCCGGGGCTGCCCAACGCCGGCCGATTCTCACGAGCGTTCTGCCCAAACCGATCCCGGTTTGGGCAGAACGCTCGTGAGAATCGGCCGGAAAACGCCCGGCGAACTCGCTTCGGGCGCAGCCCGTCTGCGGGGCCGCCCCCCGCGCCTGGCCCGGGACCCCGCGGGGTCGCGCCCGCGCCCCGCCGGAAAGCCCCCCGCGAGTCCGCCGCGCGCGACGCCGACGCCTCCCGCTCCTCAGCGCCCGGGGCTCCCCTCCCTGGCGCGGGCCGGTGGGGCCGGGCGGGCCCCGAGGCCCGGGCTCCAACCCTCGCCTGCCTCCTCAGCCTTCCGAGTCCGGGGTCCTGTGCCCCGGGGCCTCCCCCTGGGCA
>NW_027666315.1:0-44105 GCF_963455335.1 Martes martes
CTGGGGAGCGTGAGAGCTGTCGCCTGCACCGAACTCACGGAATGCCACCTGCCCTGAGTCCGTCCTTGTTCTGTCTTCTTGCCTCAACGGGCAAGACACCGCCACGAAGGCCTGTCCGCCGGAGCCCTTTTCTCTGAACGCGGAGCTCCCGATGGTCCCCGGCAAGGAAGGGCTTAGTCTAGGGCCCTCTGCGCAGCTCTTCTCGTTTTCCACCAGGTCCGTTCCAACTGCTTCCAAGCTTCGAGCGTGTCCACACTGTGGCGAGTCCATCCTGAGCGACACGTCCCTCACACGTTTGAAGCGTTCCTGTGAGGTTGACAGGAGGGACGACCACCGTTCGTGCTCTGCCGAAATACGTTCCGGGCGCCTGAGAGCTGTCAGCGGCGCGTATCTCACAGAGTCCAAACAGCCCATTTTCCGTCCCGGTTCTGTCTCGTTCCTCAACGGGGACGACACTGCCACGAATGGGTGTCTGCCTGCAGCTGTGTCAGTGAACACAGAACTGCGGACGGTCGACGGCTCGGACTGGCGGGAATGGGACAGCTACGCGACTCGGCCCCCTTTCCACCCGGTCAGTTCCCACTGCTTCCTTCCTTCGAGACGCTCAAAACGGTGGCGAGACCGTCCTCCCGCACGCTTTCCTCGCACGCTGGAGGCGTGTCTGTGAGGTAGACAGTAGGGACGAGCCCCGTTCGGGTTCTTCCAGTATACCTCTGGGGAGCGTGAGAGCTGTCGCCTGCACCGAACTCACGGAATGCCACCTGCCCTGAGTCCGTCCTTGTTCTGTCTTCTTGCCTCAACGGGCAAGACACCGCCACGAAGGCCTGTCCGCCGGAGCCCTTTTCTCTGAACGCGGAGCTCCCGATGGTCCCCGGCAAGGAAGGGCTTAGTCTAGGGCCCTCTGCGCAGCTCTTCTCGTTTTCCACCAGGTCCGTTCCAACTGCTTCCAAGCTTCGAGCGTGTCCACACTGTGGCGAGTCCATCCTGAGCGACACGTCCCTCACACGTTTGAAGCGTTCCTGTGAGGTTGACAGGAGGGACGACCACCGTTCGTGCTCTGCCGAAATACGTTCCGGGCGCCTGAGAGCTGTCAGCGGCGCGTATCTCACAGAGTCCAAACAGCCCATTTTCCGTCCCGGTTCTGTCTCGTTCCTCAACGGGGACGACACTGCCACGAATGGGTGTCTGCCTGCAGCTGTGTCAGTGAACACAGAACTGCGGACGGTCGACGGCTCGGACTGGCGGGAATGGGACAGCTACGCGACTCGGCCCCCTTTCCACCCGGTCAGTTCCCACTGCTTCCTTCCTTCGAGACGCTCAAAACGGTGGCGAGACCGTCCTCCCGCACGCTTTCCTCGCACGCTGGAGGCGTCTCTGTGAGGTAGACAGTAGGGACGAGCCCCGTTCGGGTTCTTCCAGTATACCTCTGGGGAGCGTGAGAGCTGTCGCCTGCACCGAACTCACGGAATGCCACCTGCCCTGAGTCCGTCCTTGTTCTGTCTTCTTGCCTCAACGGGCAAGACACCGCCACGAAGGCCTGTCCGCCGGAGCCCTTTTCTCTGAACGCGGAGCTCCCGATGGTCCCCGGCAAGGAAGGGCTTAGTCTAGGGCCCTCTGCGCAGCTCTTCTCGTTTTCCACCAGGTCCGTTCCAACTGCTTCCAAGCTTCGAGCGTGTCCACACTGTGGCGAGTCCATCCTGAGCGACACGTCCCTCACACGTTTGAAGCGTTCCTGTGAGGTTGACAGGAGGGACCGACCACCGTTCGTGCTCTGCCGAAATACGTTCCGGGCGCCTGAGAGCTGTCAGCGGCGCGTATCTCACAGAGTCCAAACAGCCCATTTTCCGTCCCGGTTCTGTCTCGTTCCTCAACGGGGACGACACTGCCACGAATGGGTGTCTGCCTGCAGCTGTGTCAGTGAACACAGAACTGCGGACGGTCGACGGCTCGGACTGGCGGGAATGGGACAGCTACGCGACTCGGCCCCCTTTCCACCCGGTCAGTTCCCACTGCTTCCTTCCTTCGAGACGCTCAAAACGGTGGCGAGACCGTCCTCCCGCACGCTTTCCTCGCACGCTGGAGGCGTGTCTGTGAGGTAGACAGTAGGGACGAGCCCCGTTCGGGTTCTTCCAGTATACCTCTGGGGAGCGTGAGAGCTGTCGCCTGCACCGAACTCACGGAATGCCACCTGCCCTGAGTCCGTCCTTGTTCTGTCTTCTTGCCTCAACGGGCAAGACACCGCCACGAAGGCCTGTCCGCCGGAGCCCTTTTCTCTGAACGCGGAGCTCCCGATGGTCCCCGGCAAGGAAGGGCTTAGTCTAGGGCCCTCTGCGCAGCTCTTCTCGTTTTCCACCAGGTCCGTTCCAACTGCTTCCAAGCTTCGAGCGTGTCCACACTGTGGCGAGTCCATCCTGAGCGACACGTCCCTCACACGTTTGAAGCGTTCCTGTGAGGTTGACAGGAGGGACGACCACCGTTCGTGCTCTGCCGAAATACGTTCCGGGCGCCTGAGAGCTGTCAGCGGCGCGTATCTCACAGAGTCCAAACAGCCCATTTTCCGTCCCGGTTCTGTCTCGTTCCTCAACGGGGACGACACTGCCACGAATGGGTGTCTGCCTGCAGCTGTGTCAGTGAACACAGAACTGCGGACGGTCGACGGCTCGGACTGGCGGGAATGGGACAGCTACGCGACTCGGCCCCCTTTCCACCCGGTCAGTTCCCACTGCTTCCTTCCTTCGAGACGCTCAAAACGGTGGCGAGACCGTCCTCCCGCACGCTTTCCTCGCACGCTGGAGGCGTCTCTGTGAGGTAGACAGTAGGGACGAGCCCCGTTCGGGTTCTTCCAGTATACCTCTGGGGAGCGTGAGAGCTGTCGCCTGCACCGAACTCACGGAATGCCACCTGCCCTGAGTCCGTCCTTGTTCTGTCTTCTTGCCTCAACGGGCAAGACACCGCCACGAAGGCCTGTCCGCCGGAGCCCTTTTCTCTGAACGCGGAGCTCCCGATGGTCCCCGGCAAGGAAGGGCTTAGTCTAGGGCCCTCTGCGCAGCTCTTCTCGTTTTCCACCAGGTCCGTTCCAACTGCTTCCAAGCTTCGAGCGTGTCCACACTGTGGCGAGTCCATCCTGAGCGACACGTCCCTCACACGTTTGAAGCGTTCCTGTGAGGTTGACAGGA
The DNA here is from genome assembly GCF_963455335.1 of Martes martes. Lineage (NCBI taxonomy): Eukaryota > Metazoa > Chordata > Mammalia > Carnivora > Mustelidae > Martes > Martes martes. Next base: position 3,177 of record NW_027666315.1, read on the forward strand.
GGGACGACCACCGTTCGTGCTCTGCCGAAATACGTTCCGGGCGCCTGAGAGCTGTCAGCGGCGCGTATCTCACAGAGTCCAAACAGCCCATTTTCCGTCCCGGTTCTGTCTCGTTCCTCAACGGGGACGACACTGCCACGAATGGGTGTCTGCCTGCAGCTGTGTCAGTGAACACAGAACTGCGGACGGTCGACGGCTCGGACTGGCGGGAATGGGACAGCTACGCGACTCGGCCCCCTTTCCACCCGGTCAGTTCCCACTGCTTCCTTCCTTCGAGACGCTCAAAACGGTGGCGAGACCGTCCTCCCGCACGCTTTCCTCGCACGCTGGAGGCGTGTCTGTGAGGTAGACAGTAGGGACGAGCCCCGTTCGGGTTCTTCCAGTATACCTCTGGGGAGCGTGAGAGCTGTCGCCTGCACCGAACTCACGGAATGCCACCTGCCCTGAGTCCGTCCTTGTTCTGTCTTCTTGCCTCAACGGGCAAGACACCGCCACGAAGGCCTGTCCGCCGGAGCCCTTTTCTCTGAACGCGGAGCTCCCGATGGTCCCCGGCAAGGAAGGGCTTAGTCTAGGGCCCTCTGCGCAGCTCTTCTCGTTTTCCACCAGGTCCGTTCCAACTGCTTCCAAGCTTCGAGCGTGTCCACACTGCGGCGAGTCCATCCTGAGCGACACGTCCCTCACACGTTTGAAGCGTTCCTGTGAGGTTGACAGGAGGGACGACCACCGTTCGTGCTCTGCCGAAATACGTTCCGGGCGCCTGAGAGCTGTCAGCGGCGCGTATCTCACAGAGTCCAAACAGCCCATTTTCCGTCCCGGTTCTGTCTCGTTCCTCAACGGGGACGACACTGCCACGAATGGGTGTCTGCCTGCAGCTGTGTCAGTGAACACAGAACTGCGGACGGTCGACGGCTCGGACTGGCGGGAATGGGACAGCTACGCGACTCGGCCCCCTTTCCACCCGGTCAGTTCCCACTGCTTCCTTCCTTCGAGACGCTCAAAACGGTGGCGAGACCGTCCTCCCGCACGCTTTCCTCGCACGCTGGAGGCGTCTCTGTGAGGTAGACAGTAGGGACGAGCCCCGTTCGGGTTCTTCCAGTATACCTCTGGGGAGCGTGAGAGCTGTCGCCTGCACCGAACTCACGGAATGCCACCTGCCCTGAGTCCGTCCTTGTTCTGTCTTCTTGCCTCAACGGGCAAGACACCGCCACGAAGGCCTGTCCGCCGGAGCCCTTTTCTCTGAACGCGGAGCTCCCGATGGTCCCCGGCAAGGAAGGGCTTAGTCTAGGGCCCTCTGCGCAGCTCTTCTCGTTTTCCACCAGGTCCGTTCCAACTGCTTCCAAGCTTCGAGCGTGTCCACACTGCGGCGAGTCCATCCTGAGCGACACGTCCCTCACACGTTTGAAGCGTTCCTGTGAGGTTGACAGGAGGGACGACCACCGTTCGTGCTCTGCCGAAATACGTTCCGGGCGCCTGAGAGCTGTCAGCGGCGCGTATCTCACAGAGTCCAAACAGCCCATTTTCCGTCCCGGTTCTGTCTCGTTCCTCAACGGGGACGACACTGCCACGAATGGGTGTCTGCCTGCAGCTGTGTCAGTGAACACAGAACTGCGGACGGTCGACGGCTCGGACTGGCGGGAATGGGACAGCTACGCGACTCGGCCCCCTTTCCACCCGGTCAGTTCCCACTGCTTCCTTCCTTCGAGACGCTCAAAACGGTGGCGAGACCGTCCTCCCGCACGCTTTCCTCGCACGCTGGAGGCGTCTCTGTGAGGTAGACAGTAGGGACGAGCCCCGTTCGGGTTCTTCCAGTATACCTCTGGGGAGCGTGAGAGCTGTCGCCTGCACCGAACTCACGGAATGCCACCTGCCCTGAGTCCGTCCTTGTTCTGTCTTCTTGCCTCAACGGGCAAGACACCGCCACGAAGGCCTGTCCGCCGGAGCCCTTTTCTCTGAACGCGGAGCTCCCGATGGTCCCCGGCAAGGAAGGGCTTAGTCTAGGGCCCTCTGCGCAGCTCTTCTCGTTTTCCACCAGGTCCGTTCCAACTGCTTCCAAGCTTCGAGCGTGTCCACACTGCGGCGAGTCCATCCTGAGCGACACGTCCCTCACACGTTTGAAGCGTTCCTGTGAGGTTGACAGGAGGGACGACCACCGTTCGTGCTCTGCCGAAATACGTTCCGGGCGCCTGAGAGCTGTCAGCGGCGCGTATCTCACAGAGTCCAAACAGCCCATTTTCCGTCCCGGTTCTGTCTCGTTCCTCAACGGGGACGACACTGCCACGAATGGGTGTCTGCCTGCAGCTGTGTCAGTGAACACAGAACTGCGGACGGTCGACGGCTCGGACTGGCGGGAATGGGACAGCTACGCGACTCGGCCCCCTTTCCACCCGGTCAGTTCCCACTGCTTCCTTCCTTCGAGACGCTCAAAACGGTGGCGAGACCGTCCTCCCGCACGCTTTCCTCGCACGCTGGAGGCGTGTCTGTGAGGTAGACAGTAGGGACGAGCCCCGTTCGGGTTCTTCCAGTATACCTCTGGGGAGCGTGAGAGCTGTCGCCTGCACCGAACTCACGGAATGCCACCTGCCCTGAGTCCGTCCTTGTTCTGTCTTCTTGCCTCAACGGGCAAGACACCGCCACGAAGGCCTGTCCGCCGGAGCCCTTTTCTCTGAACGCGGAGCTCCCGATGGTCCCCGGCAAGGAAGGGCTTAGTCTAGGGCCCTCTGCGCAGCTCTTCTCGTTTTCCACCAGGTCCGTTCCAACTGCTTCCAAGCTTCGAGCGTGTCCACACTGCGGCGAGTCCATCCTGAGCGACACGTCCCTCACACGTTTGAAGCGTTCCTGTGAGGTTGACAGGAGGGACGACCACCGTTCGTGCTCTGCCGAAATACGTTCCGGGCGCCTGAGAGCTGTCAGCGGCGCGTATCTCACAGAGTCCAAACAGCCCATTTTCCGTCCCGGTTCTGTCTCGTTCCTCAACGGGGACGACACTGCCACGAATGGGTGTCTGCCTGCAGCTGTGTCAGTGAACACAGAACTGCGGACGGTCGACGGCTCGGACTGGCGGGAATGGGACAGCTACGCGACTCGGCCCCCTTTCCACCCGGTCAGTTCCCACTGCTTCCTTCCTTCGAGACGCTCAAAACGGTGGCGAGACCGTCCTCCCGCACGCTTTCCTCGCACGCTGGAGGCGTCTCTGTGAGGTAGACAGTAGGGACGAGCCCCGTTCGGGTTCTTCCAGTATACCTCTGGGGAGCGTGAGAGCTGTCGCCTGCACCGAACTCACGGAATGCCACCTGCCCTGAGTCCGTCCTTGTTCTGTCTTCTTGCCTCAACGGGCAAGACACCGCCACGAAGGCCTGTCCGCCGGAGCCCTTTTCTCTGAACGCGGAGCTCCCGATGGTCCCCGGCAAGGAAGGGCTTAGTCTAGGGCCCTCTGCGCAGCTCTTCTCGTTTTCCACCAGGTCCGTTCCAACTGCTTCCAAGCTTCGAGCGTGTCCACACTGCGGCGAGTCCATCCTGAGCGACACGTCCCTCACACGTTTGAAGCGTTCCTGTGAGGTTGACAGGAGGGACGACCACCGTTCGTGCTCTGCCGAAATACGTTCCGGGCGCCTGAGAGCTGTCAGCGGCGCGTATCTCACAGAGTCCAAACAGCCCATTTTCCGTCCCGGTTCTGTCTCGTTCCTCAACGGGGACGACACTGCCACGAATGGGTGTCTGCCTGCAGCTGTGTCAGTGAACACAGAACTGCGGACGGTCGACGGCTCGGACTGGCGGGAATGGGACAGCTACGCGACTCGGCCCCCTTTCCACCCGGTCAGTTCCCACTGCTTCCTTCCTTCGAGACGCTCAAAACGGTGGCGAGACCGTCCTCCCGCACGCTTTCCTCGCACGCTGGAGGCGTGTCTGTGAGGTAGACAGTAGGGACGAGCCCCGTTCGGGTTCTTCCAGTATACCTCTGGGGAGCGTGAGAGCTGTCGCCTGCACCGAACTCACGGAATGCCACCTGCCCTGAGTCCGTCCTTGTTCTGTCTTCTTGCCTCAACGGGCAAGACACCGCCACGAAGGCCTGTCCGCCGGAGCCCTTTTCTCTGAACGCGGAGCTCCCGATGGTCCCCGGCAAGGAAGGGCTTAGTCTAGGGCCCTCTGCGCAGCTCTTCTCGTTTTCCACCAGGTCCGTTCCAACTGCTTCCAAGCTTCGAGCGTGTCCACACTGTGGCGAGTCCATCCTGAGCGACACGTCCCTCACACGTTTGAAGCGTTCCTGTGAGGTTGACAGGAGGGACGACCACCGTTCGTGCTCTGCCGAAATACGTTCCGGGCGCCTGAGAGCTGTCAGCGGCGCGTATCTCACAGAGTCCAAACAGCCCATTTTCCGTCCCGGTTCTGTCTCGTTCCTCAACGGGGACGACACTGCCACGAATGGGTGTCTGCCTGCAGCTGTGTCAGTGAACACAGAACTGCGGACGGTCGACGGCTCGGACTGGCGGGAATGGGACAGCTACGCGACTCGGCCCCCTTTCCACCCGGTCAGTTCCCACTGCTTCCTTCCTTCGAGACGCTCAAAACGGTGGCGAGACCGTCCTCCCGCACGCTTTCCTCGCACGCTGGAGGCGTGTCTGTGAGGTAGACAGTAGGGACGAGCCCCGTTCGGGTTCTTCCAGTATACCTCTGGGGAGCGTGAGAGCTGTCGCCTGCACCGAACTCACGGAATGCCACCTGCCCTGAGTCCGTCCTTGTTCTGTCTTCTTGCCTCAACGGGCAAGACACCGCCACGAAGGCCTGTCCGCCGGAGCCCTTTTCTCTGAACGCGGAGCTCCCGATGGTCCCCGGCAAGGAAGGGCTTAGTCTAGGGCCCTCTGCGCAGCTCTTCTCGTTTTCCACCAGGTCCGTTCCAACTGCTTCCAAGCTTCGAGCGTGTCCACACTGCGGCGAGTCCATCCTGAGCGACACGTCCCTCACACGTTTGAAGCGTTCCTGTGAGGTTGACAGGAGGGACGACCACCGTTCGTGCTCTGCCGAAATACGTTCCGGGCGCCTGAGAGCTGTCAGCGGCGCGTATCTCACAGAGTCCAAACAGCCCATTTTCCGTCCCGGTTCTGTCTCGTTCCTCAACGGGGACGACACTGCCACGAATGGGTGTCTGCCTGCAGCTGTGTCAGTGAACACAGAACTGCGGACGGTCGACGGCTCGGACTGGCGGGAATGGGACAGCTACGCGACTCGGCCCCCTTTCCACCCGGTCAGTTCCCACTGCTTCCTTCCTTCGAGACGCTCAAAACGGTGGCGAGACCGTCCTCCCGCACGCTTTCCTCGCACGCTGGAGGCGTCTCTGTGAGGTAGACAGTAGGGACGAGCCCCGTTCGGGTTCTTCCAGTATACCTCTGGGGAGCGTGAGAGCTGTCGCCTGCACCGAACTCACGGAATGCCACCTGCCCTGAGTCCGTCCTTGTTCTGTCTTCTTGCCTCAACGGGCAAGACACCGCCACGAAGGCCTGTCCGCCGGAGCCCTTTTCTCTGAACGCGGAGCTCCCGATGGTCCCCGGCAAGGAAGGGCTTAGTCTAGGGCCCTCTGCGCAGCTCTTCTCGTTTTCCACCAGGTCCGTTCCAACTGCTTCCAAGCTTCGAGCGTGTCCACACTGCGGCGAGTCCATCCTGAGCGACACGTCCCTCACACGTTTGAAGCGTTCCTGTGAGGTTGACAGGAGGGACGACCACCGTTCGTGCTCTGCCGAAATACGTTCCGGGCGCCTGAGAGCTGTCAGCGGCGCGTATCTCACAGAGTCCAAACAGCCCATTTTCCGTCCCGGTTCTGTCTCGTTCCTCAACGGGGACGACACTGCCACGAATGGGTGTCTGCCTGCAGCTGTGTCAGTGAACACAGAACTGCGGACGGTCGACGGCTCGGACTGGCGGGAATGGGACAGCTACGCGACTCGGCCCCCTTTCCACCCGGTCAGTTCCCACTGCTTCCTTCCTTCGAGACGCTCAAAACGGTGGCGAGACCGTCCTCCCGCACGCTTTCCTCGCACGCTGGAGGCGTCTCTGTGAGGTAGACAGTAGGGACGAGCCCCGTTCGGGTTCTTCCAGTATACCTCTGGGGAGCGTGAGAGCTGTCGCCTGCACCGAACTCACGGAATGCCACCTGCCCTGAGTCCGTCCTTGTTCTGTCTTCTTGCCTCAACGGGCAAGACACCGCCACGAAGGCCTGTCCGCCGGAGCCCTTTTCTCTGAACGCGGAGCTCCCGATGGTCCCCGGCAAGGAAGGGCTTAGTCTAGGGCCCTCTGCGCAGCTCTTCTCGTTTTCCACCAGGTCCGTTCCAACTGCTTCCAAGCTTCGAGCGTGTCCACACTGCGGCGAGTCCATCCTGAGCGACACGTCCCTCACACGTTTGAAGCGTTCCTGTGAGGTTGACAGGAGGGACGACCACCGTTCGTGCTCTGCCGAAATACGTTCCGGGCGCCTGAGAGCTGTCAGCGGCGCGTATCTCACAGAGTCCAAACAGCCCATTTTCCGTCCCGGTTCTGTCTCGTTCCTCAACGGGGACGACACTGCCACGAATGGGTGTCTGCCTGCAGCTGTGTCAGTGAACACAGAACTGCGGACGGTCGACGGCTCGGACTGGCGGGAATGGGACAGCTACGCGACTCGGCCCCCTTTCCACCCGGTCAGTTCCCACTGCTTCCTTCCTTCGAGACGCTCAAAACGGTGGCGAGACCGTCCTCCCGCACGCTTTCCTCGCACGCTGGAGGCGTGTCTGTGAGGTAGACAGTAGGGACGAGCCCCGTTCGGGTTCTTCCAGTATACCTCTGGGGAGCGTGAGAGCTGTCGCCTGCACCGAACTCACGGAATGCCACCTGCCCTGAGTCCGTCCTTGTTCTGTCTTCTTGCCTCAACGGGCAAGACACCGCCACGAAGGCCTGTCCGCCGGAGCCCTTTTCTCTGAACGCGGAGCTCCCGATGGTCCCCGGCAAGGAAGGGCTTAGTCTAGGGCCCTCTGCGCAGCTCTTCTCGTTTTCCACCAGGTCCGTTCCAACTGCTTCCAAGCTTCGAGCGTGTCCACACTGCGGCGAGTCCATCCTGAGCGACACGTCCCTCACACGTTTGAAGCGTTCCTGTGAGGTTGACAGGAGGGACGACCACCGTTCGTGCTCTGCCGAAATACGTTCCGGGCGCCTGAGAGCTGTCAGCGGCGCGTATCTCACAGAGTCCAAACAGCCCATTTTCCGTCCCGGTTCTGTCTCGTTCCTCAACGGGGACGACACTGCCACGAATGGGTGTCTGCCTGCAGCTGTGTCAGTGAACACAGAACTGCGGACGGTCGACGGCTCGGACTGGCGGGAATGGGACAGCTACGCGACTCGGCCCCCTTTCCACCCGGTCAGTTCCCACTGCTTCCTTCCTTCGAGACGCTCAAAACGGTGGCGAGACCGTCCTCCCGCACGCTTTCCTCGCACGCTGGAGGCGTCTCTGTGAGGTAGACAGTAGGGACGAGCCCCGTTCGGGTTCTTCCAGTATACCTCTGGGGAGCGTGAGAGCTGTCGCCTGCACCGAACTCACGGAATGCCACCTGCCCTGAGTCCGTCCTTGTTCTGTCTTCTTGCCTCAACGGGCAAGACACCGCCACGAAGGCCTGTCCGCCGGAGCCCTTTTCTCTGAACGCGGAGCTCCCGATGGTCCCCGGCAAGGAAGGGCTTAGTCTAGGGCCCTCTGCGCAGCTCTTCTCGTTTTCCACCAGGTCCGTTCCAACTGCTTCCAAGCTTCGAGCGTGTCCACACTGCGGCGAGTCCATCCTGAGCGACACGTCCCTCACACGTTTGAAGCGTTCCTGTGAGGTTGACAGGAGGGACGACCACCGTTCGTGCTCTGCCGAAATACGTTCCGGGCGCCTGAGAGCTGTCAGCGGCGCGTATCTCACAGAGTCCAAACAGCCCATTTTCCGTCCCGGTTCTGTCTCGTTCCTCAACGGGGACGACACTGCCACGAATGGGTGTCTGCCTGCAGCTGTGTCAGTGAACACAGAACTGCGGACGGTCGACGGCTCGGACTGGCGGGAATGGGACAGCTACGCGACTCGGCCCCCTTTCCACCCGGTCAGTTCCCACTGCTTCCTTCCTTCGAGACGCTCAAAACGGTGGCGAGACCGTCCTCCCGCACGCTTTCCTCGCACGCTGGAGGCGTGTCTGTGAGGTAGACAGTAGGGACGAGCCCCGTTCGGGTTCTTCCAGTATACCTCTGGGGAGCGTGAGAGCTGTCGCCTGCACCGAACTCACGGAATGCCACCTGCCCTGAGTCCGTCCTTGTTCTGTCTTCTTGCCTCAACGGGCAAGACACCGCCACGAAGGCCTGTCCGCCGGAGCCCTTTTCTCTGAACGCGGAGCTCCCGATGGTCCCCGGCAAGGAAGGGCTTAGTCTAGGGCCCTCTGCGCAGCTCTTCTCGTTTTCCACCAGGTCCGTTCCAACTGCTTCCAAGCTTCGAGCGTGTCCACACTGTGGCGAGTCCATCCTGAGCGACACGTCCCTCACACGTTTGAAGCGTTCCTGTGAGGTTGACAGGAGGGACGACCACCGTTCGTGCTCTGCCGAAATACGTTCCGGGCGCCTGAGAGCTGTCAGCGGCGCGTATCTCACAGAGTCCAAACAGCCCATTTTCCGTCCCGGTTCTGTCTCGTTCCTCAACGGGGACGACACTGCCACGAATGGGTGTCTGCCTGCAGCTGTGTCAGTGAACACAGAACTGCGGACGGTCGACGGCTCGGACTGGCGGGAATGGGACAGCTACGCGACTCGGCCCCCTTTCCACCCGGTCAGTTCCCACTGCTTCCTTCCTTCGAGACGCTCAAAACGGTGGCGAGACCGTCCTCCCGCACGCTTTCCTCGCACGCTGGAGGCGTGTCTGTGAGGTAGACAGTAGGGACGAGCCCCGTTCGGGTTCTTCCAGTATACCTCTGGGGAGCGTGAGAGCTGTCGCCTGCACCGAACTCACGGAATGCCACCTGCCCTGAGTCCGTCCTTGTTCTGTCTTCTTGCCTCAACGGGCAAGACACCGCCACGAAGGCCTGTCCGCCGGAGCCCTTTTCTCTGAACGCGGAGCTCCCGATGGTCCCCGGCAAGGAAGGGCTTAGTCTAGGGCCCTCTGCGCAGCTCTTCTCGTTTTCCACCAGGTCCGTTCCAACTGCTTCCAAGCTTCGAGCGTGTCCACACTGTGGCGAGTCCATCCTGAGCGACACGTCCCTCACACGTTTGAAGCGTTCCTGTGAGGTTGACAGGAGGGACGACCACCGTTCGTGCTCTGCCGAAATACGTTCCGGGCGCCTGAGAGCTGTCAGCGGCGCGTATCTCACAGAGTCCAAACAGCCCATTTTCCGTCCCGGTTCTGTCTCGTTCCTCAACGGGGACGACACTGCCACGAATGGGTGTCTGCCTGCAGCTGTGTCAGTGAACACAGAACTGCGGACGGTCGACGGCTCGGACTGGCGGGAATGGGACAGCTACGCGACTCGGCCCCCTTTCCACCCGGTCAGTTCCCACTGCTTCCTTCCTTCGAGACGCTCAAAACGGTGGCGAGACCGTCCTCCCGCACGCTTTCCTCGCACGCTGGAGGCGTCTCTGTGAGGTAGACAGTAGGGACGAGCCCCGTTCGGGTTCTTCCAGTATACCTCTGGGGAGCGTGAGAGCTGTCGCCTGCACCGAACTCACGGAATGCCACCTGCCCTGAGTCCGTCCTTGTTCTGTCTTCTTGCCTCAACGGGCAAGACACCGCCACAAAGGCCTGTCCGCCGGAGCCCTTTTCTCTGAACGCGGAGCTCCCGATGGTCCCCGGCAAGGAAGGGCTTAGTCTAGGGCCCTCTGCGCAGCTCTTCTCGTTTTCCACCAGGTCCGTTCCAACTGCTTCCAAGCTTCGAGCGTGTCCACACTGTGGCGAGTCCATCCTGAGCGACACGTCCCTCACACGTTTGAAGCGTTCCTGTGAGGTTGACAGGAGGGACGACCACCGTTCGTGCTCTGCCGAAATACGTTCCGGGCGCCTGAGAGCTGTCAGCGGCGCGTATCTCACAGAGTCCAAACAGCCCATTTTCCGTCCCGGTTCTGTCTCGTTCCTCAACGGGGACGACACTGCCACGAATGGGTGTCTGCCTGCAGCTGTGTCAGTGAACACAGAACTGCGGACGGTCGACGGCTCGGACTGGCGGGAATGGGACAGCTACGCGACTCGGCCCCCTTTCCACCCGGTCAGTTCCCACTGCTTCCTTCCTTCGAGACGCTCAAAACGGTGGCGAGACCGTCCTCCCGCACGCTTTCCTCGCACGCTGGAGGCGTCTCTGTGAGGTAGACAGTAGGGACGAGCCCCGTTCGGGTTCTTCCAGTATACCTCTGGGGAGCGTGAGAGCTGTCGCCTGCACCGAACTCACGGAATGCCACCTGCCCTGAGTCCGTCCTTGTTCTGTCTTCTTGCCTCAACGGGCAAGACACCGCCACGAAGGCCTGTCCGCCGGAGCCCTTTTCTCTGAACGCGGAGCTCCCGATGGTCCCCGGCAAGGAAGGGCTTAGTCTAGGGCCCTCTGCGCAGCTCTTCTCGTTTTCCACCAGGTCCGTTCCAACTGCTTCCAAGCTTCGAGCGTGTCCACACTGTGGCGAGTCCATCCTGAGCGACACGTCCCTCACACGTTTGAAGCGTTCCTGTGAGGTTGACAGGAGGGACGACCACCGTTCGTGCTCTGCCGAAATACGTTCCGGGCGCCTGAGAGCTGTCAGCGGCGCGTATCTCACAGAGTCCAAACAGCCCATTTTCCGTCCCGGTTCTGTCTCGTTCCTCAACGGGGACGACACTGCCACGAATGGGTGTCTGCCTGCAGCTGTGTCAGTGAACACAGAACTGCGGACGGTCGACGGCTCGGACTGGCGGGAATGGGACAGCTACGCGACTCGGCCCCCTTTCCACCCGGTCAGTTCCCACTGCTTCCTTCCTTCGAGACGCTCAAAACGGTGGCGAGACCGTCCTCCCGCACGCTTTCCTCGCACGCTGGAGGCGTCTCTGTGAGGTAGACAGTAGGGACGAGCCCCGTTCGGGTTCTTCCAGTATACCTCTGGGGAGCGTGAGAGCTGTCGCCTGCACCGAACTCACGGAATGCCACCTGCCCTGAGTCCGTCCTTGTTCTGTCTTCTTGCCTCAACGGGCAAGACACCGCCACGAAGGCCTGTCCGCCGGAGCCCTTTTCTCTGAACGCGGAGCTCCCGATGGTCCCCGGCAAGGAAGGGCTTAGTCTAGGGCCCTCTGCGCAGCTCTTCTCGTTTTCCACCAGGTCCGTTCCAACTGCTTCCAAGCTTCGAGCGTGTCCACACTGTGGCGAGTCCATCCTGAGCGACACGTCCCTCACACGTTTGAAGCGTTCCTGTGAGGTTGACAGGAGGGACGACCACCGTTCGTGCTCTGCCGAAATACGTTCCGGGCGCCTGAGAGCTGTCAGCGGCGCGTATCTCACAGAGTCCAAACAGCCCATTTTCCGTCCCGGTTCTGTCTCGTTCCTCAACGGGGACGACACTGCCACGAATGGGTGTCTGCCTGCAGCTGTGTCAGTGAACACAGAACTGCGGACGGTCGACGGCTCGGACTGGCGGGAATGGGACAGCTACGCGACTCGGCCCCCTTTCCACCCGGTCAGTTCCCACTGCTTCCTTCCTTCGAGACGCTCAAAACGGTGGCGAGACCGTCCTCCCGCACGCTTTCCTCGCACGCTGGAGGCGTGTCTGTGAGGTAGACAGTAGGGACGAGCCCCGTTCGGGTTCTTCCAGTATACCTCTGGGGAGCGTGAGAGCTGTCGCCTGCACCGAACTCACGGAATGCCACCTGCCCTGAGTCCGTCCTTGTTCTGTCTTCTTGCCTCAACGGGCAAGACACCGCCACGAAGGCCTGTCCGCCGGAGCCCTTTTCTCTGAACGCGGAGCTCCCGATGGTCCCCGGCAAGGAAGGGCTTAGTCTAGGGCCCTCTGCGCAGCTCTTCTCGTTTTCCACCAGGTCCGTTCCAACTGCTTCCAAGCTTCGAGCGTGTCCACACTGTGGCGAGTCCATCCTGAGCGACACGTCCCTCACACGTTTGAAGCGTTCCTGTGAGGTTGACAGGAGGGACGACCACCGTTCGTGCTCTGCCGAAATACGTTCCGGGCGCCTGAGAGCTGTCAGCGGCGCGTATCTCACAGAGTCCAAACAGCCCATTTTCCGTCCCGGTTCTGTCTCGTTCCTCAACGGGGACGACACTGCCACGAATGGGTGTCTGCCTGCAGCTGTGTCAGTGAACACAGAACTGCGGACGGTCGACGGCTCGGACTGGCGGGAATGGGACAGCTACGCGACTCGGCCCCCTTTCCACCCGGTCAGTTCCCACTGCTTCCTTCCTTCGAGACGCTCAAAACGGTGGCGAGACCGTCCTCCCGCACGCTTTCCTCGCACGCTGGAGGCGTGTCTGTGAGGTAGACAGTAGGGACGAGCCCCGTTCGGGTTCTTCCAGTATACCTCTGGGGAGCGTGAGAGCTGTCGCCTGCACCGAACTCACGGAATGCCACCTGCCCTGAGTCCGTCCTTGTTCTGTCTTCTTGCCTCAACGGGCAAGACACCGCCACGAAGGCCTGTCCGCCGGAGCCCTTTTCTCTGAACGCGGAGCTCCCGATGGTCCCCGGCAAGGAAGGGCTTAGTCTAGGGCCCTCTGCGCAGCTCTTCTCGTTTTCCACCAGGTCCGTTCCAACTGCTTCCAAGCTTCGAGCGTGTCCACACTGTGGCGAGTCCATCCTGAGCGACACGTCCCTCACACGTTTGAAGCGTTCCTGTGAGGTTGACAGGAGGGACGACCACCGTTCGTGCTCTGCCGAAATACGTTCCGGGCGCCTGAGAGCTGTCAGCGGCGCGTATCTCACAGAGTCCAAACAGCCCATTTTCCGTCCCGGTTCTGTCTCGTTCCTCAACGGGGACGACACTGCCACGAATGGGTGTCTGCCTGCAGCTGTGTCAGTGAACACAGAACTGCGGACGGTCGACGGCTCGGACTGGCGGGAATGGGACAGCTACGCGACTCGGCCCCCTTTCCACCCGGTCAGTTCCCACTGCTTCCTTCCTTCGAGACGCTCAAAACGGTGGCGAGACCGTCCTCCCGCACGCTTTCCTCGCACGCTGGAGGCGTGTCTGTGAGGTAGACAGTAGGGACGAGCCCCGTTCGGGTTCTTCCAGTATACCTCTGGGGAGCGTGAGAGCTGTCGCCTGCACCGAACTCACGGAATGCCACCTGCCCTGAGTCCGTCCTTGTTCTGTCTTCTTGCCTCAACGGGCAAGACACCGCCACGAAGGCCTGTCCGCCGGAGCCCTTTTCTCTGAACGCGGAGCTCCCGATGGTCCCCGGCAAGGAAGGGCTTAGTCTAGGGCCCTCTGCGCAGCTCTTCTCGTTTTCCACCAGGTCCGTTCCAACTGCTTCCAAGCTTCGAGCGTGTCCACACTGTGGCGAGTCCATCCTGAGCGACACGTCCCTCACACGTTTGAAGCGTTCCTGTGAGGTTGACAGGAGGGACGACCACCGTTCGTGCTCTGCCGAAATACGTTCCGGGCGCCTGAGAGCTGTCAGCGGCGCGTATCTCACAGAGTCCAAACAGCCCATTTTCCGTCCCGGTTCTGTCTCGTTCCTCAACGGGGACGACACTGCCACGAATGGGTGTCTGCCTGCAGCTGTGTCAGTGAACACAGAACTGCGGACGGTCGACGGCTCGGACTGGCGGGAATGGGACAGCTACGCGACTCGGCCCCCTTTCCACCCGGTCAGTTCCCACTGCTTCCTTCCTTCGAGACGCTCAAAACGGTGGCGAGACCGTCCTCCCGCACGCTTTCCTCGCACGCTGGAGGCGTGTCTGTGAGGTAGACAGTAGGGACGAGCCCCGTTCGGGTTCTTCCAGTATACCTCTGGGGAGCGTGAGAGCTGTCGCCTGCACCGAACTCACGGAATGCCACCTGCCCTGAGTCCGTCCTTGTTCTGTCTTCTTGCCTCAACGGGCAAGACACCGCCACGAAGGCCTGTCCGCCGGAGCCCTTTTCTCTGAACGCGGAGCTCCCGATGGTCCCCGGCAAGGAAGGGCTTAGTCTAGGGCCCTCTGCGCAGCTCTTCTCGTTTTCCACCAGGTCCGTTCCAACTGCTTCCAAGCTTCGAGCGTGTCCACACTGTGGCGAGTCCATCCTGAGCGACACGTCCCTCACACGTTTGAAGCGTTCCTGTGAGGTTGACAGGAGGGACGACCACCGTTCGTGCTCTGCCGAAATACGTTCCGGGCGCCTGAGAGCTGTCAGCGGCGCGTATCTCACAGAGTCCAAACAGCCCATTTTCCGTCCCGGTTCTGTCTCGTTCCTCAACGGGGACGACACTGCCACGAATGGGTGTCTGCCTGCAGCTGTGTCAGTGAACACAGAACTGCGGACGGTCGACGGCTCGGACTGGCGGGAATGGGACAGCTACGCGACTCGGCCCCCTTTCCACCCGGTCAGTTCCCACTGCTTCCTTCCTTCGAGACGCTCAAAACGGTGGCGAGACCGTCCTCCCGCACGCTTTCCTCGCACGCTGGAGGCGTCTCTGTGAGGTAGACAGTAGGGACGAGCCCCGTTCGGGTTCTTCCAGTATACCTCTGGGGAGCGTGAGAGCTGTCGCCTGCACCGAACTCACGGAATGCCACCTGCCCTGAGTCCGTCCTTGTTCTGTCTTCTTGCCTCAACGGGCAAGACACCGCCACGAAGGCCTGTCCGCCGGAGCCCTTTTCTCTGAACGCGGAGCTCCCGATGGTCCCCGGCAAGGAAGGGCTTAGTCTAGGGCCCTCTGCGCAGCTCTTCTCGTTTTCCACCAGGTCCGTTCCAACTGCTTCCAAGCTTCGAGCGTGTCCACACTGTGGCGAGTCCATCCTGAGCGACACGTCCCTCACACGTTTGAAGCGTTCCTGTGAGGTTGACAGGAGGGACGACCACCGTTCGTGCTCTGCCGAAATACGTTCCGGGCGCCTGAGAGCTGTCAGCGGCGCGTATCTCACAGAGTCCAAACAGCCCATTTTCCGTCCCGGTTCTGTCTCGTTCCTCAACGGGGACGACACTGCCACGAATGGGTGTCTGCCTGCAGCTGTGTCAGTGAACACAGAACTGCGGACGGTCGACGGCTCGGACTGGCGGGAATGGGACAGCTACGCGACTCGGCCCCCTTTCCACCCGGTCAGTTCCCACTGCTTCCTTCCTTCGAGACGCTCAAAACGGTGGCGAGACCGTCCTCCCGCACGCTTTCCTCGCACGCTGGAGGCGTGTCTGTGAGGTAGACAGTAGGGACGAGCCCCGTTCGGGTTCTTCCAGTATACCTCTGGGGAGCGTGAGAGCTGTCGCCTGCACCGAACTCACGGAATGCCACCTGCCCTGAGTCCGTCCTTGTTCTGTCTTCTTGCCTCAACGGGCAAGACACCGCCACGAAGGCCTGTCCGCCGGAGCCCTTTTCTCTGAACGCGGAGCTCCCGATGGTCCCCGGCAAGGAAGGGCTTAGTCTAGGGCCCTCTGCGCAGCTCTTCTCGTTTTCCACCAGGTCCGTTCCAACTGCTTCCAAGCTTCGAGCGTGTCCACACTGTGGCGAGTCCATCCTGAGCGACACGTCCCTCACACGTTTGAAGCGTTCCTGTGAGGTTGACAGGAGGGACGACCACCGTTCGTGCTCTGCCGAAATACGTTCCGGGCGCCTGAGAGCTGTCAGCGGCGCGTATCTCACAGAGTCCAAACAGCCCATTTTCCGTCCCGGTTCTGTCTCGTTCCTCAACGGGGACGACACTGCCACGAATGGGTGTCTGCCTGCAGCTGTGTCAGTGAACACAGAACTGCGGACGGTCGACGGCTCGGACTGGCGGGAATGGGACAGCTACGCGACTCGGCCCCCTTTCCACCCGGTCAGTTCCCACTGCTTCCTTCCTTCGAGACGCTCAAAACGGTGGCGAGACCGTCCTCCCGCACGCTTTCCTCGCACGCTGGAGGCGTGTCTGTGAGGTAGACAGTAGGGACGAGCCCCGTTCGGGTTCTTCCAGTATACCTCTGGGGAGCGTGAGAGCTGTCGCCTGCACCGAACTCACGGAATGCCACCTGCCCTGAGTCCGTCCTTGTTCTGTCTTCTTGCCTCAACGGGCAAGACACCGCCACGAAGGCCTGTCCGCCGGAGCCCTTTTCTCTGAACGCGGAGCTCCCGATGGTCCCCGGCAAGGAAGGGCTTAGTCTAGGGCCCTCTGCGCAGCTCTTCTCGTTTTCCACCAGGTCCGTTCCAACTGCTTCCAAGCTTCGAGCGTGTCCACACTGCGGCGAGTCCATCCTGAGCGACACGTCCCTCACACGTTTGAAGCGTTCCTGTGAGGTTGACAGGAGGGACGACCACCGTTCGTGCTCTGCCGAAATACGTTCCGGGCGCCTGAGAGCTGTCAGCGGCGCGTATCTCACAGAGTCCAAACAGCCCATTTTCCGTCCCGGTTCTGTCTCGTTCCTCAACGGGGACGACACTGCCACGAATGGGTGTCTGCCTGCAGCTGTGTCAGTGAACACAGAACTGCGGACGGTCGACGGCTCGGACTGGCGGGAATGGGACAGCTACGCGACTCGGCCCCCTTTCCACCCGGTCAGTTCCCACTGCTTCCTTCCTTCGAGACGCTCAAAACGGTGGCGAGACCGTCCTCCCGCACGCTTTCCTCGCACGCTGGAGGCGTGTCTGTGAGGTAGACAGTAGGGACGAGCCCCGTTCGGGTTCTTCCAGTATACCTCTGGGGAGCGTGAGAGCTGTCGCCTGCACCGAACTCACGGAATGCCACCTGCCCTGAGTCCGTCCTTGTTCTGTCTTCTTGCCTCAACGGGCAAGACACCGCCACGAAGGCCTGTCCGCCGGAGCCCTTTTCTCTGAACGCGGAGCTCCCGATGGTCCCCGGCAAGGAAGGGCTTAGTCTAGGGCCCTCTGCGCAGCTCTTCTCGTTTTCCACCAGGTCCGTTCCAACTGCTTCCAAGCTTCGAGCGTGTCCACACTGTGGCGAGTCCATCCTGAGCGACACGTCCCTCACACGTTTGAAGCGTTCCTGTGAGGTTGACAGGAGGGACGACCACCGTTCGTGCTCTGCCGAAATACGTTCCGGGCGCCTGAGAGCTGTCAGCGGCGCGTATCTCACAGAGTCCAAACAGCCCATTTTCCGTCCCGGTTCTGTCTCGTTCCTCAACGGGGACGACACTGCCACGAATGGGTGTCTGCCTGCAGCTGTGTCAGTGAACACAGAACTGCGGACGGTCGACGGCTCGGACTGGCGGGAATGGGACAGCTACGCGACTCGGCCCCCTTTCCACCCGGTCAGTTCCCACTGCTTCCTTCCTTCGAGACGCTCAAAACGGTGGCGAGACCGTCCTCCCGCACGCTTTCCTCGCACGCTGGAGGCGTGTCTGTGAGGTAGACAGTAGGGACGAGCCCCGTTCGGGTTCTTCCAGTATACCTCTGGGGAGCGTGAGAGCTGTCGCCTGCACCGAACTCACGGAATGCCACCTGCCCTGAGTCCGTCCTTGTTCTGTCTTCTTGCCTCAACGGGCAAGACACCGCCACGAAGGCCTGTCCGCCGGAGCCCTTTTCTCTGAACGCGGAGCTCCCGATGGTCCCCGGCAAGGAAGGGCTTAGTCTAGGGCCCTCTGCGCAGCTCTTCTCGTTTTCCACCAGGTCCGTTCCAACTGCTTCCAAGCTTCGAGCGTGTCCACACTGTGGCGAGTCCATCCTGAGCGACACGTCCCTCACACGTTTGAAGCGTTCCTGTGAGGTTGACAGGAGGGACGACCACCGTTCGTGCTCTGCCGAAATACGTTCCGGGCGCCTGAGAGCTGTCAGCGGCGCGTATCTCACAGAGTCCAAACAGCCCATTTTCCGTCCCGGTTCTGTCTCGTTCCTCAACGGGGACGACACTGCCACGAATGGGTGTCTGCCTGCAGCTGTGTCAGTGAACACAGAACTGCGGACGGTCGACGGCTCGGACTGGCGGGAATGGGACAGCTACGCGACTCGGCCCCCTTTCCACCCGGTCAGTTCCCACTGCTTCCTTCCTTCGAGACGCTCAAAACGGTGGCGAGACCGTCCTCCCGCACGCTTTCCTCGCACGCTGGAGGCGTGTCTGTGAGGTAGACAGTAGGGACGAGCCCCGTTCGGGTTCTTCCAGTATACCTCTGGGGAGCGTGAGAGCTGTCGCCTGCACCGAACTCACGGAATGCCACCTGCCCTGAGTCCGTCCTTGTTCTGTCTTCTTGCCTCAACGGGCAAGACACCGCCACGAAGGCCTGTCCGCCGGAGCCCTTTTCTCTGAACGCGGAGCTCCCGATGGTCCCCGGCAAGGAAGGGCTTAGTCTAGGGCCCTCTGCGCAGCTCTTCTCGTTTTCCACCAGGTCCGTTCCAACTGCTTCCAAGCTTCGAGCGTGTCCACACTGTGGCGAGTCCATCCTGAGCGACACGTCCCTCACACGTTTGAAGCGTTCCTGTGAGGTTGACAGGAGGGACGACCACCGTTCGTGCTCTGCCGAAATACGTTCCGGGCGCCTGAGAGCTGTCAGCGGCGCGTATCTCACAGAGTCCAAACAGCCCATTTTCCGTCCCGGTTCTGTCTCGTTCCTCAACGGGGACGACACTGCCACGAATGGGTGTCTGCCTGCAGCTGTGTCAGTGAACACAGAACTGCGGACGGTCGACGGCTCGGACTGGCGGGAATGGGACAGCTACGCGACTCGGCCCCCTTTCCACCCGGTCAGTTCCCACTGCTTCCTTCCTTCGAGACGCTCAAAACGGTGGCGAGACCGTCCTCCCGCACGCTTTCCTCGCACGCTGGAGGCGTGTCTGTGAGGTAGACAGTAGGGACGAGCCCCGTTCGGGTTCTTCCAGTATACCTCTGGGGAGCGTGAGAGCTGTCGCCTGCACCGAACTCACGGAATGCCACCTGCCCTGAGTCCGTCCTTGTTCTGTCTTCTTGCCTCAACGGGCAAGACACCGCCACGAAGGCCTGTCCGCCGGAGCCCTTTTCTCTGAACGCGGAGCTCCCGATGGTCCCCGGCAAGGAAGGGCTTAGTCTAGGGCCCTCTGCGCAGCTCTTCTCGTTTTCCACCAGGTCCGTTCCAACTGCTTCCAAGCTTCGAGCGTGTCCACACTGTGGCGAGTCCATCCTGAGCGACACGTCCCTCACACGTTTGAAGCGTTCCTGTGAGGTTGACAGGAGGGACGACCACCGTTCGTGCTCTGCCGAAATACGTTCCGGGCGCCTGAGAGCTGTCAGCGGCGCGTATCTCACAGAGTCCAAACAGCCCATTTTCCGTCCCGGTTCTGTCTCGTTCCTCAACGGGGACGACACTGCCACGAATGGGTGTCTGCCTGCAGCTGTGTCAGTGAACACAGAACTGCGGACGGTCGACGGCTCGGACTGGCGGGAATGGGACAGCTACGCGACTCGGCCCCCTTTCCACCCGGTCAGTTCCCACTGCTTCCTTCCTTCGAGACGCTCAAAACGGTGGCGAGACCGTCCTCCCGCACGCTTTCCTCGCACGCTGGAGGCGTGTCTGTGAGGTAGACAGTAGGGACGAGCCCCGTTCGGGTTCTTCCAGTATACCTCTGGGGAGCGTGAGAGCTGTCGCCTGCACCGAACTCACGGAATGCCACCTGCCCTGAGTCCGTCCTTGTTCTGTCTTCTTGCCTCAACGGGCAAGACACCGCCACGAAGGCCTGTCCGCCGGAGCCCTTTTCTCTGAACGCGGAGCTCCCGATGGTCCCCGGCAAGGAAGGGCTTAGTCTAGGGCCCTCTGCGCAGCTCTTCTCGTTTTCCACCAGGTCCGTTCCAACTGCTTCCAAGCTTCGAGCGTGTCCACACTGTGGCGAGTCCATCCTGAGCGACACGTCCCTCACACGTTTGAAGCGTTCCTGTGAGGTTGACAGGAGGGACGACCACCGTTCGTGCTCTGCCGAAATACGTTCCGGGCGCCTGAGAGCTGTCAGCGGCGCGTATCTCACAGAGTCCAAACAGCCCATTTTCCGTCCCGGTTCTGTCTCGTTCCTCAACGGGGACGACACTGCCACGAATGGGTGTCTGCCTGCAGCTGTGTCAGTGAACACAGAACTGCGGACGGTCGACGGCTCGGACTGGCGGGAATGGGACAGCTACGCGACTCGGCCCCCTTTCCACCCGGTCAGTTCCCACTGCTTCCTTCCTTCGAGACGCTCAAAACGGTGGCGAGACCGTCCTCCCGCACGCTTTCCTCGCACGCTGGAGGCGTGTCTGTGAGGTAGACAGTAGGGACGAGCCCCGTTCGGGTTCTTCCAGTATACCTCTGGGGAGCGTGAGAGCTGTCGCCTGCACCGAACTCACGGAATGCCACCTGCCCTGAGTCCGTCCTTGTTCTGTCTTCTTGCCTCAACGGGCAAGACACCGCCACGAAGGCCTGTCCGCCGGAGCCCTTTTCTCTGAACGCGGAGCTCCCGATGGTCCCCGGCAAGGAAGGGCTTAGTCTAGGGCCCTCTGCGCAGCTCTTCTCGTTTTCCACCAGGTCCGTTCCAACTGCTTCCAAGCTTCGAGCGTGTCCACACTGCGGCGAGTCCATCCTGAGCGACACGTCCCTCACACGTTTGAAGCGTTCCTGTGAGGTTGACAGGAGGGACGACCACCGTTCGTGCTCTGCCGAAATACGTTCCGGGCGCCTGAGAGCTGTCAGCGGCGCGTATCTCACAGAGTCCAAACAGCCCATTTTCCGTCCCGGTTCTGTCTCGTTCCTCAACGGGGACGACACTGCCACGAATGGGTGTCTGCCTGCAGCTGTGTCAGTGAACACAGAACTGCGGACGGTCGACGGCTCGGACTGGCGGGAATGGGACAGCTACGCGACTCGGCCCCCTTTCCACCCGGTCAGTTCCCACTGCTTCCTTCCTTCGAGACGCTCAAAACGGTGGCGAGACCGTCCTCCCGCACGCTTTCCTCGCACGCTGGAGGCGTCTCTGTGAGGTAGACAGTAGGGACGAGCCCCGTTCGGGTTCTTCCAGTATACCTCTGGGGAGCGTGAGAGCTGTCGCCTGCACCGAACTCACGGAATGCCACCTGCCCTGAGTCCGTCCTTGTTCTGTCTTCTTGCCTCAACGGGCAAGACACCGCCACGAAGGCCTGTCCGCCGGAGCCCTTTTCTCTGAACGCGGAGCTCCCGATGGTCCCCGGCAAGGAAGGGCTTAGTCTAGGGCCCTCTGCGCAGCTCTTCTCGTTTTCCACCAGGTCCGTTCCAACTGCTTCCAAGCTTCGAGCGTGTCCACACTGCGGCGAGTCCATCCTGAGCGACACGTCCCTCACACGTTTGAAGCGTTCCTGTGAGGTTGACAGGAGGGACGACCACCGTTCGTGCTCTGCCGAAATACGTTCCGGGCGCCTGAGAGCTGTCAGCGGCGCGTATCTCACAGAGTCCAAACAGCCCATTTTCCGTCCCGGTTCTGTCTCGTTCCTCAACGGGGACGACACTGCCACGAATGGGTGTCTGCCTGCAGCTGTGTCAGTGAACACAGAACTGCGGACGGTCGACGGCTCGGACTGGCGGGAATGGGACAGCTACGCGACTCGGCCCCCTTTCCACCCGGTCAGTTCCCACTGCTTCCTTCCTTCGAGACGCTCAAAACGGTGGCGAGACCGTCCTCCCGCACGCTTTCCTCGCACGCTGGAGGCGTGTCTGTGAGGTAGACAGTAGGGACGAGCCCCGTTCGGGTTCTTCCAGTATACCTCTGGGGAGCGTGAGAGCTGTCGCCTGCACCGAACTCACGGAATGCCACCTGCCCTGAGTCCGTCCTTGTTCTGTCTTCTTGCCTCAACGGGCAAGACACCGCCACGAAGGCCTGTCCGCCGGAGCCCTTTTCTCTGAACGCGGAGCTCCCGATGGTCCCCGGCAAGGAAGGGCTTAGTCTAGGGCCCTCTGCGCAGCTCTTCTCGTTTTCCACCAGGTCCGTTCCAACTGCTTCCAAGCTTCGAGCGTGTCCACACTGCGGCGAGTCCATCCTGAGCGACACGTCCCTCACACGTTTGAAGCATTCCTGTGAGGTTGACAGGAGGGACGACCACCGTTCGTGCTCTGCCGAAATACGTTCCGGGCGCCTGAGAGCTGTCAGCGGCGCGTATCTCACAGAGTCCAAACAGCCCATTTTCCGTCCCGGTTCTGTCTCGTTCCTCAACGGGGACGACACTGCCACGAATGGGTGTCTGCCTGCAGCTGTGTCAGTGAACACAGAACTGCGGACGGTCGACGGCTCGGACTGGCGGGAATGGGACAGCTACGCGACTCGGCCCCCTTTCCACCCGGTCAGTTCCCACTGCTTCCTTCCTTCGAGACGCTCAAAACGGTGGCGAGACCGTCCTCCCGCACGCTTTCCTCGCACGCTGGAGGCGTCTCTGTGAGGTAGACAGTAGGGACGAGCCCCGTTCGGGTTCTTCCAGTATACCTCTGGGGAGCGTGAGAGCTGTCGCCTGCACCGAACTCACGGAATGCCACCTGCCCTGAGTCCGTCCTTGTTCTGTCTTCTTGCCTCAACGGGCAAGACACCGCCACGAAGGCCTGTCCGCCGGAGCCCTTTTCTCTGAACGCGGAGCTCCCGATGGTCCCCGGCAAGGAAGGGCTTAGTCTAGGGCCCTCTGCGCAGCTCTTCTCGTTTTCCACCAGGTCCGTTCCAACTGCTTCCAAGCTTCGAGCGTGTCCACACTGCGGCGAGTCCATCCTGAGCGACACGTCCCTCACACGTTTGAAGCGTTCCTGTGAGGTTGACAGGAGGGACGACCACCGTTCGTGCTCTGCCGAAATACGTTCCGGGCGCCTGAGAGCTGTCAGCGGCGCGTATCTCACAGAGTCCAAACAGCCCATTTTCCGTCCCGGTTCTGTCTCGTTCCTCAACGGGGACGACACTGCCACGAATGGGTGTCTGCCTGCAGCTGTGTCAGTGAACACAGAACTGCGGACGGTCGACGGCTCGGACTGGCGGGAATGGGACAGCTACGCGACTCGGCCCCCTTTCCACCCGGTCAGTTCCCACTGCTTCCTTCCTTCGAGACGCTCAAAACGGTGGCGAGACCGTCCTCCCGCACGCTTTCCTCGCACGCTGGAGGCGTGTCTGTGAGGTAGACAGTAGGGACGAGCCCCGTTCGGGTTCTTCCAGTATACCTCTGGGGAGCGTGAGAGCTGTCGCCTGCACCGAACTCACGGAATGCCACCTGCCCTGAGTCCGTCCTTGTTCTGTCTTCTTGCCTCAACGGGCAAGACACCGCCACGAAGGCCTGTCCGCCGGAGCCCTTTTCTCTGAACGCGGAGCTCCCGATGGTCCCCGGCAAGGAAGGGCTTAGTCTAGGGCCCTCTGCGCAGCTCTTCTCGTTTTCCACCAGGTCCGTTCCAACTGCTTCCAAGCTTCGAGCGTGTCCACACTGTGGCGAGTCCATCCTGAGCGACACGTCCCTCACACGTTTGAAGCGTTCCTGTGAGGTTGACAGGAGGGACGACCACCGTTCGTGCTCTGCCGAAATACGTTCCGGGCGCCTGAGAGCTGTCAGCGGCGCGTATCTCACAGAGTCCAAACAGCCCATTTTCCGTCCCGGTTCTGTCTCGTTCCTCAACGGGGACGACACTGCCACGAATGGGTGTCTGCCTGCAGCTGTGTCAGTGAACACAGAACTGCGGACGGTCGACGGCTCGGACTGGCGGGAATGGGACAGCTACGCGACTCGGCCCCCTTTCCACCCGGTCAGTTCCCACTGCTTCCTTCCTTCGAGACGCTCAAAACGGTGGCGAGACCGTCCTCCCGCACGCTTTCCTCGCACGCTGGAGGCGTCTCTGTGAGGTAGACAGTAGGGACGAGCCCCGTTCGGGTTCTTCCAGTATACCTCTGGGGAGCGTGAGAGCTGTCGCCTGCACCAAACTCACGGAATGCCACCTGCCCTGAGTCCGTCCTTGTTCTGTCTTCTTGCCTCAACGGGCAAGACACCGCCACGAAGGCCTGTCCGCCGGAGCCCTTTTCTCTGAACGCGGAGCTCCCGATGGTCCCCGGCAAGGAAGGGCTTAGTCTAGGGCCCTCTGCGCAGCTCTTCTCGTTTTCCACCAGGTCCGTTCCAACTGCTTCCAAGCTTCGAGCGTGTCCACACTGTGGCGAGTCCATCCTGAGCGACACGTCCCTCACACGTTTGAAGCGTTCCTGTGAGGTTGACAGGAGGGACGACCACCGTTCGTGCTCTGCCGAAATACGTTCCGGGCGCCTGAGAGCTGTCAGCGGCGCGTATCTCACAGAGTCCAAACAGCCCATTTTCCGTCCCGGTTCTGTCTCGTTCCTCAACGGGGACGACACTGCCACGAATGGGTGTCTGCCTGCAGCTGTGTCAGTGAACACAGAACTGCGGACGGTCGACGGCTCGGACTGGCGGGAATGGGACAGCTACGCGACTCGGCCCCCTTTCCACCCGGTCAGTTCCCACTGCTTCCTTCCTTCGAGACGCTCAAAACGGTGGCGAGACCGTCCTCCCGCACGCTTTCCTCGCACGCTGGAGGCGTCTCTGTGAGGTAGACAGTAGGGACGAGCCCCGTTCGGGTTCTTCCAGTATACCTCTGGGGAGCGTGAGAGCTGTCGCCTGCACCGAACTCACGGAATGCCACCTGCCCTGAGTCCGTCCTTGTTCTGTCTTCTTGCCTCAACGGGCAAGACACCGCCACGAAGGCCTGTCCGCCGGAGCCCTTTTCTCTGAACGCGGAGCTCCCGATGGTCCCCGGCAAGGAAGGGCTTAGTCTAGGGCCCTCTGCGCAGCTCTTCTCGTTTTCCACCAGGTCCGTTCCAACTGCTTCCAAGCTTCGAGCGTGTCCACACTGTGGCGAGTCCATCCTGAGCGACACGTCCCTCACACGTTTGAAGCGTTCCTGTGAGGTTGACAGGAGGGACGACCACCGTTCGTGCTCTGCCGAAATACGTTCCGGGCGCCTGAGAGCTGTCAGCGGCGCGTATCTCACAGAGTCCAAACAGCCCATTTTCCGTCCCGGTTCTGTCTCGTTCCTCAACGGGGACGACACTGCCACGAATGGGTGTCTGCCTGCAGCTGTGTCAGTGAACACAGAACTGCGGACGGTCGACGGCTCGGACTGGCGGGAATGGGACAGCTACGCGACTCGGCCCCCTTTCCACCCGGTCAGTTCCCACTGCTTCCTTCCTTCGAGACGCTCAAAACGGTGGCGAGACCGTCCTCCCGCACGCTTTCCTCGCACGCTGGAGGCGTCTCTGTGAGGTAGACAGTAGGGACGAGCCCCGTTCGGGTTCTTCCAGTATACCTCTGGGGAGCGTGAGAGCTGTCGCCTGCACCGAACTCACGGAATGCCACCTGCCCTGAGTCCGTCCTTGTTCTGTCTTCTTGCCTCAACGGGCAAGACACCGCCACGAAGGCCTGTCCGCCGGAGCCCTTTTCTCTGAACGCGGAGCTCCCGATGGTCCCCGGCAAGGAAGGGCTTAGTCTAGGGCCCTCTGCGCAGCTCTTCTCGTTTTCCACCAGGTCCGTTCCAACTGCTTCCAAGCTTCGAGCGTGTCCACACTGTGGCGAGTCCATCCTGAGCGACACGTCCCTCACACGTTTGAAGCGTTCCTGTGAGGTTGACAGGAGGGACGACCACCGTTCGTGCTCTGCCGAAATACGTTCCGGGCGCCTGAGAGCTGTCAGCGGCGCGTATCTCACAGAGTCCAAACAGCCCATTTTCCGTCCCGGTTCTGTCTCGTTCCTCAACGGGGACGACACTGCCACGAATGGGTGTCTGCCTGCAGCTGTGTCAGTGAACACAGAACTGCGGACGGTCGACGGCTCGGACTGGCGGGAATGGGACAGCTACGCGACTCGGCCCCCTTTCCACCCGGTCAGTTCCCACTGCTTCCTTCCTTCGAGACGCTCAAAACGGTGGCGAGACCGTCCTCCCGCACGCTTTCCTCGCACGCTGGAGGCGTGTCTGTGAGGTAGACAGTAGGGACGAGCCCCGTTCGGGTTCTTCCAGTATACCTCTGGGGAGCGTGAGAGCTGTCGCCTGCACCGAACTCACGGAATGCCACCTGCCCTGAGTCCGTCCTTGTTCTGTCTTCTTGCCTCAACGGGCAAGACACCGCCACGAAGGCCTGTCCGCCGGAGCCCTTTTCTCTGAACGCGGAGCTCCCGATGGTCCCCGGCAAGGAAGGGCTTAGTCTAGGGCCCTCTGCGCAGCTCTTCTCGTTTTCCACCAGGTCCGTTCCAACTGCTTCCAAGCTTCGAGCGTGTCCACACTGTGGCGAGTCCATCCTGAGCGACACGTCCCTCACACGTTTGAAGCGTTCCTGTGAGGTTGACAGGAGGGACGACCACCGTTCGTGCTCTGCCGAAATACGTTCCGGGCGCCTGAGAGCTGTCAGCGGCGCGTATCTCACAGAGTCCAAACAGCCCATTTTCCGTCCCGGTTCTGTCTCGTTCCTCAACGGGGACGACACTGCCACGAATGGGTGTCTGCCTGCAGCTGTGTCAGTGAACACAGAACTGCGGACGGTCGACGGCTCGGACTGGCGGGAATGGGACAGCTACGCGACTCGGCCCCCTTTCCACCCGGTCAGTTCCCACTGCTTCCTTCCTTCGAGACGCTCAAAACGGTGGCGAGACCGTCCTCCCGCACGCTTTCCTCGCACGCTGGAGGCGTGTCTGTGAGGTAGACAGTAGGGACGAGCCCCGTTCGGGTTCTTCCAGTATACCTCTGGGGAGCGTGAGAGCTGTCGCCTGCACCGAACTCACGGAATGCCACCTGCCCTGAGTCCGTCCTTGTTCTGTCTTCTTGCCTCAACGGGCAAGACACCGCCACGAAGGCCTGTCCGCCGGAGCCCTTTTCTCTGAACGCGGAGCTCCCGATGGTCCCCGGCAAGGAAGGGCTTAGTCTAGGGCCCTCTGCGCAGCTCTTCTCGTTTTCCACCAGGTCCGTTCCAACTGCTTCCAAGCTTCGAGCGTGTCCACACTGTGGCGAGTCCATCCTGAGCGACACGTCCCTCACACGTTTGAAGCGTTCCTGTGAGGTTGACAGGAGGGACGACCACCGTTCGTGCTCTGCCGAAATACGTTCCGGGCGCCTGAGAGCTGTCAGCGGCGCGTATCTCACAGAGTCCAAACAGCCCATTTTCCGTCCCGGTTCTGTCTCGTTCCTCAACGGGGACGACACTGCCACGAATGGGTGTCTGCCTGCAGCTGTGTCAGTGAACACAGAACTGCGGACGGTCGACGGCTCGGACTGGCGGGAATGGGACAGCTACGCGACTCGGCCCCCTTTCCACCCGGTCAGTTCCCACTGCTTCCTTCCTTCGAGACGCTCAAAACGGTGGCGAGACCGTCCTCCCGCACGCTTTCCTCGCACGCTGGAGGCGTGTCTGTGAGGTAGACAGTAGGGACGAGCCCCGTTCGGGTTCTTCCAGTATACCTCTGGGGAGCGTGAGAGCTGTCGCCTGCACCGAACTCACGGAATGCCACCTGCCCTGAGTCCGTCCTTGTTCTGTCTTCTTGCCTCAACGGGCAAGACACCGCCACGAAGGCCTGTCCGCCGGAGCCCTTTTCTCTGAACGCGGAGCTCCCGATGGTCCCCGGCAAGGAAGGGCTTAGTCTAGGGCCCTCTGCGCAGCTCTTCTCGTTTTCCACCAGGTCCGTTCCAACTGCTTCCAAGCTTCGAGCGTGTCCACACTGTGGCGAGTCCATCCTGAGCGACACGTCCCTCACACGTTTGAAGCGTTCCTGTGAGGTTGACAGGAGGGACGACCACCGTTCGTGCTCTGCCGAAATACGTTCCGGGCGCCTGAGAGCTGTCAGCGGCGCGTATCTCACAGAGTCCAAACAGCCCATTTTCCGTCCCGGTTCTGTCTCGTTCCTCAACGGGGACGACACTGCCACGAATGGGTGTCTGCCTGCAGCTGTGTCAGTGAACACAGAACTGCGGACGGTCGACGGCTCGGACTGGCGGGAATGGGACAGCTACGCGACTCGGCCCCCTTTCCACCCGGTCAGTTCCCACTGCTTCCTTCCTTCGAGACGCTCAAAACGGTGGCGAGACCGTCCTCCCGCACGCTTTCCTCGCACGCTGGAGGCGTGTCTGTGAGGTAGACAGTAGGGACGAGCCCCGTTCGGGTTCTTCCAGTATACCTCTGGGGAGCGTGAGAGCTGTCGCCTGCACCGAACTCACGGAATGCCACCTGCCCTGAGTCCGTCCTTGTTCTGTCTTCTTGCCTCAACGGGCAAGACACCGCCACGAAGGCCTGTCCGCCGGAGCCCTTTTCTCTGAACGCGGAGCTCCCGATGGTCCCCGGCAAGGAAGGGCTTAGTCTAGGGCCCTCTGCGCAGCTCTTCTCGTTTTCCACCAGGTCCGTTCCAACTGCTTCCAAGCTTCGAGCGTGTCCACACTGTGGCGAGTCCATCCTGAGCGACACGTCCCTCACACGTTTGAAGCGTTCCTGTGAGGTTGACAGGAGGGACGACCACCGTTCGTGCTCTGCCGAAATACGTTCCGGGCGCCTGAGAGCTGTCAGCGGCGCGTATCTCACAGAGTCCAAACAGCCCATTTTCCGTCCCGGTTCTGTCTCGTTCCTCAACGGGGACGACACTGCCACGAATGGGTGTCTGCCTGCAGCTGTGTCAGTGAACACAGAACTGCGGACGGTCGACGGCTCGGACTGGCGGGAATGGGACAGCTACGCGACTCGGCCCCCTTTCCACCCGGTCAGTTCCCACTGCTTCCTTCCTTCGAGACGCTCAAAACGGTGGCGAGACCGTCCTCCCGCACGCTTTCCTCGCACGCTGGAGGCGTGTCTGTGAGGTAGACAGTAGGGACGAGCCCCGTTCGGGTTCTTCCAGTATACCTCTGGGGAGCGTGAGAGCTGTCGCCTGCACCGAACTCACGGAATGCCACCTGCCCTGAGTCCGTCCTTGTTCTGTCTTCTTGCCTCAACGGGCAAGACACCGCCACGAAGGCCTGTCCGCCGGAGCCCTTTTCTCTGAACGCGGAGCTCCCGATGGTCCCCGGCAAGGAAGGGCTTAGTCTAGGGCCCTCTGCGCAGCTCTTCTCGTTTTCCACCAGGTCCGTTCCAACTGCTTCCAAGCTTCGAGCGTGTCCACACTGCGGCGAGTCCATCCTGAGCGACACGTCCCTCACACGTTTGAAGCGTTCCTGTGAGGTTGACAGGAGGGACGACCACCGTTCGTGCTCTGCCGAAATACGTTCCGGGCGCCTGAGAGCTGTCAGCGGCGCGTATCTCACAGAGTCCAAACAGCCCATTTTCCGTCCCGGTTCTGTCTCGTTCCTCAACGGGGACGACACTGCCACGAATGGGTGTCTGCCTGCAGCTGTGTCAGTGAACACAGAACTGCGGACGGTCGACGGCTCGGACTGGCGGGAATGGGACAGCTACGCGACTCGGCCCCCTTTCCACCCGGTCAGTTCCCACTGCTTCCTTCCTTCGAGACGCTCAAAACGGTGGCGAGACCGTCCTCCCGCACGCTTTCCTCGCACGCTGGAGGCGTGTCTGTGAGGTAGACAGTAGGGACGAGCCCCGTTCGGGTTCTTCCAGTATACCTCTGGGGAGCGTGAGAGCTGTCGCCTGCACCGAACTCACGGAATGCCACCTGCCCTGAGTCCGTCCTTGTTCTGTCTTCTTGCCTCAACGGGCAAGACACCGCCACGAAGGCCTGTCCGCCGGAGCCCTTTTCTCTGAACGCGGAGCTCCCGATGGTCCCCGGCAAGGAAGGGCTTAGTCTAGGGCCCTCTGCGCAGCTCTTCTCGTTTTCCACCAGGTCCGTTCCAACTGCTTCCAAGCTTCGAGCGTGTCCACACTGTGGCGAGTCCATCCTGAGCGACACGTCCCTCACACGTTTGAAGCGTTCCTGTGAGGTTGACAGGAGGGACGACCACCGTTCGTGCTCTGCCGAAATACGTTCCGGGCGCCTGAGAGCTGTCAGCGGCGCGTATCTCACAGAGTCCAAACAGCCCATTTTCCGTCCCGGTTCTGTCTCGTTCCTCAACGGGGACGACACTGCCACGAATGGGTGTCTGCCTGCAGCTGTGTCAGTGAACACAGAACTGCGGACGGTCGACGGCTCGGACTGGCGGGAATGGGACAGCTACGCGACTCGGCCCCCTTTCCACCCGGTCAGTTCCCACTGCTTCCTTCCTTCGAGACGCTCAAAACGGTGGCGAGACCGTCCTCCCGCACGCTTTCCTCGCACGCTGGAGGCGTCTCTGTGAGGTAGACAGTAGGGACGAGCCCCGTTCGGGTTCTTCCAGTATACCTCTGGGGAGCGTGAGAGCTGTCGCCTGCACCAAACTCACGGAATGCCACCTGCCCTGAGTCCGTCCTTGTTCTGTCTTCTTGCCTCAACGGGCAAGACACCGCCACGAAGGCCTGTCCGCCGGAGCCCTTTTCTCTGAACGCGGAGCTCCCGATGGTCCCCGGCAAGGAAGGGCTTAGTCTAGGGCCCTCTGCGCAGCTCTTCTCGTTTTCCACCAGGTCCGTTCCAACTGCTTCCAAGCTTCGAGCGTGTCCACACTGTGGCGAGTCCATCCTGAGCGACACGTCCCTCACACGTTTGAAGCGTTCCTGTGAGGTTGACAGGAGGGACGACCACCGTTCGTGCTCTGCCGAAATACGTTCCGGGCGCCTGAGAGCTGTCAGCGGCGCGTATCTCACAGAGTCCAAACAGCCCATTTTCCGTCCCGGTTCTGTCTCGTTCCTCAACGGGGACGACACTGCCACGAATGGGTGTCTGCCTGCAGCTGTGTCAGTGAACACAGAACTGCGGACGGTCGACGGCTCGGACTGGCGGGAATGGGACAGCTACGCGACTCGGCCCCCTTTCCACCCGGTCAGTTCCCACTGCTTCCTTCCTTCGAGACGCTCAAAACGGTGGCGAGACCGTCCTCCCGCACGCTTTCCTCGCACGCTGGAGGCGTCTCTGTGAGGTAGACAGTAGGGACGAGCCCCGTTCGGGTTCTTCCAGTATACCTCTGGGGAGCGTGAGAGCTGTCGCCTGCACCGAACTCACGGAATGCCACCTGCCCTGAGTCCGTCCTTGTTCTGTCTTCTTGCCTCAACGGGCAAGACACCGCCACGAAGGCCTGTCCGCCGGAGCCCTTTTCTCTGAACGCGGAGCTCCCGATGGTCCCCGGCAAGGAAGGGCTTAGTCTAGGGCCCTCTGCGCAGCTCTTCTCGTTTTCCACCAGGTCCGTTCCAACTGCTTCCAAGCTTCGAGCGTGTCCACACTGTGGCGAGTCCATCCTGAGCGACACGTCCCTCACACGTTTGAAGCGTTCCTGTGAGGTTGACAGGAGGGACGACCACCGTTCGTGCTCTGCCGAAATACGTTCCGGGCGCCTGAGAGCTGTCAGCGGCGCGTATCTCACAGAGTCCAAACAGCCCATTTTCCGTCCCGGTTCTGTCTCGTTCCTCAACGGGGACGACACTGCCACGAATGGGTGTCTGCCTGCAGCTGTGTCAGTGAACACAGAACTGCGGACGGTCGACGGCTCGGACTGGCGGGAATGGGACAGCTACGCGACTCGGCCCCCTTTCCACCCGGTCAGTTCCCACTGCTTCCTTCCTTCGAGACGCTCAAAACGGTGGCGAGACCGTCCTCCCGCACGCTTTCCTCGCACGCTGGAGGCGTCTCTGTGAGGTAGACAGTAGGGACGAGCCCCGTTCGGGTTCTTCCAGTATACCTCTGGGGAGCGTGAGAGCTGTCGCCTGCACCGAACTCACGGAATGCCACCTGCCCTGAGTCCGTCCTTGTTCTGTCTTCTTGCCTCAACGGGCAAGACACCGCCACGAAGGCCTGTCCGCCGGAGCCCTTTTCTCTGAACGCGGAGCTCCCGATGGTCCCCGGCAAGGAAGGGCTTAGTCTAGGGCCCTCTGCGCAGCTCTTCTCGTTTTCCACCAGGTCCGTTCCAACTGCTTCCAAGCTTCGAGCGTGTCCACACTGTGGCGAGTCCATCCTGAGCGACACGTCCCTCACACGTTTGAAGCGTTCCTGTGAGGTTGACAGGAGGGACGACCACCGTTCGTGCTCTGCCGAAATACGTTCCGGGCGCCTGAGAGCTGTCAGCGGCGCGTATCTCACAGAGTCCAAACAGCCCATTTTCCGTCCCGGTTCTGTCTCGTTCCTCAACGGGGACGACACTGCCACGAATGGGTGTCTGCCTGCAGCTGTGTCAGTGAACACAGAACTGCGGACGGTCGACGGCTCGGACTGGCGGGAATGGGACAGCTACGCGACTCGGCCCCCTTTCCACCCGGTCAGTTCCCACTGCTTCCTTCCTTCGAGACGCTCAAAACGGTGGCGAGACCGTCCTCCCGCACGCTTTCCTCGCACGCTGGAGGCGTGTCTGTGAGGTAGACAGTAGGGACGAGCCCCGTTCGGGTTCTTCCAGTATACCTCTGGGGAGCGTGAGAGCTGTCGCCTGCACCGAACTCACGGAATGCCACCTGCCCTGAGTCCGTCCTTGTTCTGTCTTCTTGCCTCAACGGGCAAGACACCGCCACGAAGGCCTGTCCGCCGGAGCCCTTTTCTCTGAACGCGGAGCTCCCGATGGTCCCCGGCAAGGAAGGGCTTAGTCTAGGGCCCTCTGCGCAGCTCTTCTCGTTTTCCACCAGGTCCGTTCCAACTGCTTCCAAGCTTCGAGCGTGTCCACACTGTGGCGAGTCCATCCTGAGCGACACGTCCCTCACACGTTTGAAGCGTTCCTGTGAGGTTGACAGGAGGGACGACCACCGTTCGTGCTCTGCCGAAATACGTTCCGGGCGCCTGAGAGCTGTCAGCGGCGCGTATCTCACAGAGTCCAAACAGCCCATTTTCCGTCCCGGTTCTGTCTCGTTCCTCAACGGGGACGACACTGCCACGAATGGGTGTCTGCCTGCAGCTGTGTCAGTGAACACAGAACTGCGGACGGTCGACGGCTCGGACTGGCGGGAATGGGACAGCTACGCGACTCGGCCCCCTTTCCACCCGGTCAGTTCCCACTGCTTCCTTCCTTCGAGACGCTCAAAACGGTGGCGAGACCGTCCTCCCGCACGCTTTCCTCGCACGCTGGAGGCGTGTCTGTGAGGTAGACAGTAGGGACGAGCCCCGTTCGGGTTCTTCCAGTATACCTCTGGGGAGCGTGAGAGCTGTCGCCTGCACCGAACTCACGGAATGCCACCTGCCCTGAGTCCGTCCTTGTTCTGTCTTCTTGCCTCAACGGGCAAGACACCGCCACGAAGGCCTGTCCGCCGGAGCCCTTTTCTCTGAACGCGGAGCTCCCGATGGTCCCCGGCAAGGAAGGGCTTAGTCTAGGGCCCTCTGCGCAGCTCTTCTCGTTTTCCACCAGGTCCGTTCCAACTGCTTCCAAGCTTCGAGCGTGTCCACACTGTGGCGAGTCCATCCTGAGCGACACGTCCCTCACACGTTTGAAGCGTTCCTGTGAGGTTGACAGGAGGGACGACCACCGTTCGTGCTCTGCCGAAATACGTTCCGGGCGCCTGAGAGCTGTCAGCGGCGCGTATCTCACAGAGTCCAAACAGCCCATTTTCCGTCCCGGTTCTGTCTCGTTCCTCAACGGGGACGACACTGCCACGAATGGGTGTCTGCCTGCAGCTGTGTCAGTGAACACAGAACTGCGGACGGTCGACGGCTCGGACTGGCGGGAATGGGACAGCTACGCGACTCGGCCCCCTTTCCACCCGGTCAGTTCCCACTGCTTCCTTCCTTCGAGACGCTCAAAACGGTGGCGAGACCGTCCTCCCGCACGCTTTCCTCGCACGCTGGAGGCGTGTCTGTGAGGTAGACAGTAGGGACGAGCCCCGTTCGGGTTCTTCCAGTATACCTCTGGGGAGCGTGAGAGCTGTCGCCTGCACCGAACTCACGGAATGCCACCTGCCCTGAGTCCGTCCTTGTTCTGTCTTCTTGCCTCAACGGGCAAGACACCGCCACGAAGGCCTGTCCGCCGGAGCCCTTTTCTCTGAACGCGGAGCTCCCGATGGTCCCCGGCAAGGAAGGGCTTAGTCTAGGGCCCTCTGCGCAGCTCTTCTCGTTTTCCACCAGGTCCGTTCCAACTGCTTCCAAGCTTCGAGCGTGTCCACACTGTGGCGAGTCCATCCTGAGCGACACGTCCCTCACACGTTTGAAGCGTTCCTGTGAGGTTGACAGGAGGGACGACCACCGTTCGTGCTCTGCCGAAATACGTTCCGGGCGCCTGAGAGCTGTCAGCGGCGCGTATCTCACAGAGTCCAAACAGCCCATTTTCCGTCCCGGTTCTGTCTCGTTCCTCAACGGGGACGACACTGCCACGAATGGGTGTCTGCCTGCAGCTGTGTCAGTGAACACAGAACTGCGGACGGTCGACGGCTCGGACTGGCGGGAATGGGACAGCTACGCGACTCGGCCCCCTTTCCACCCGGTCAGTTCCCACTGCTTCCTTCCTTCGAGACGCTCAAAACGGTGGCGAGACCGTCCTCCCGCACGCTTTCCTCGCACGCTGGAGGCGTGTCTGTGAGGTAGACAGTAGGGACGAGCCCCGTTCGGGTTCTTCCAGTATACCTCTGGGGAGCGTGAGAGCTGTCGCCTGCACCGAACTCACGGAATGCCACCTGCCCTGAGTCCGTCCTTGTTCTGTCTTCTTGCCTCAACGGGCAAGACACCGCCACGAAGGCCTGTCCGCCGGAGCCCTTTTCTCTGAACGCGGAGCTCCCGATGGTCCCCGGCAAGGAAGGGCTTAGTCTAGGGCCCTCTGCGCAGCTCTTCTCGTTTTCCACCAGGTCCGTTCCAACTGCTTCCAAGCTTCGAGCGTGTCCACACTGTGGCGAGTCCATCCTGAGCGACACGTCCCTCACACGTTTGAAGCGTTCCTGTGAGGTTGACAGGAGGGACGACCACCGTTCGTGCTCTGCCGAAATACGTTCCGGGCGCCTGAGAGCTGTCAGCGGCGCGTATCTCACAGAGTCCAAACAGCCCATTTTCCGTCCCGGTTCTGTCTCGTTCCTCAACGGGGACGACACTGCCACGAATGGGTGTCTGCCTGCAGCTGTGTCAGTGAACACAGAACTGCGGACGGTCGACGGCTCGGACTGGCGGGAATGGGACAGCTACGCGACTCGGCCCCCTTTCCACCCGGTCAGTTCCCACTGCTTCCTTCCTTCGAGACGCTCAAAACGGTGGCGAGACCGTCCTCCCGCACGCTTTCCTCGCACGCTGGAGGCGTCTCTGTGAGGTAGACAGTAGGGACGAGCCCCGTTCGGGTTCTTCCAGTATACCTCTGGGGAGCGTGAGAGCTGTCGCCTGCACCGAACTCACGGAATGCCACCTGCCCTGAGTCCGTCCTTGTTCTGTCTTCTTGCCTCAACGGGCAAGACACCGCCACGAAGGCCTGTCCGCCGGAGCCCTTTTCTCTGAACGCGGAGCTCCCGATGGTCCCCGGCAAGGAAGGGCTTAGTCTAGGGCCCTCTGCGCAGCTCTTCTCGTTTTCCACCAGGTCCGTTCCAACTGCTTCCAAGCTTCGAGCGTGTCCACACTGTGGCGAGTCCATCCTGAGCGACACGTCCCTCACACGTTTGAAGCGTTCCTGTGAGGTTGACAGGAGGGACGACCACCGTTCGTGCTCTGCCGAAATACGTTCCGGGCGCCTGAGAGCTGTCAGCGGCGCGTATCTCACAGAGTCCAAACAGCCCATTTTCCGTCCCGGTTCTGTCTCGTTCCTCAACGGGGACGACACTGCCACGAATGGGTGTCTGCCTGCAGCTGTGTCAGTGAACACAGAACTGCGGACGGTCGACGGCTCGGACTGGCGGGAATGGGACAGCTACGCGACTCGGCCCCCTTTCCACCCGGTCAGTTCCCACTGCTTCCTTCCTTCGAGACGCTCAAAACGGTGGCGAGACCGTCCTCCCGCACGCTTTCCTCGCACGCTG
Organism: Martes martes; assembly: GCF_963455335.1. Taxonomy (NCBI): domain Eukaryota; kingdom Metazoa; phylum Chordata; class Mammalia; order Carnivora; family Mustelidae; genus Martes; species Martes martes. Next base: position 39,156 of record NW_027666315.1, read on the forward strand.
GAGGCGTGTCTGTGAGGTAGACAGTAGGGACGAGCCCCGTTCGGGTTCTTCCAGTATACCTCTGGGGAGCGTGAGAGCTGTCGCCTGCACCGAACTCACGGAATGCCACCTGCCCTGAGTCCGTCCTTGTTCTGTCTTCTTGCCTCAACGGGCAAGACACCGCCACGAAGGCCTGTCCGCCGGAGCCCTTTTCTCTGAACGCGGAGCTCCCGATGGTCCCCGGCAAGGAAGGGCTTAGTCTAGGGCCCTCTGCGCAGCTCTTCTCGTTTTCCACCAGGTCCGTTCCAACTGCTTCCAAGCTTCGAGCGTGTCCACACTGTGGCGAGTCCATCCTGAGCGACACGTCCCTCACACGTTTGAAGCGTTCCTGTGAGGTTGACAGGAGGGACGACCACCGTTCGTGCTCTGCCGAAATACGTTCCGGGCGCCTGAGAGCTGTCAGCGGCGCGTATCTCACAGAGTCCAAACAGCCCATTTTCCGTCCCGGTTCTGTCTCGTTCCTCAACGGGGACGACACTGCCACGAATGGGTGTCTGCCTGCAGCTGTGTCAGTGAACACAGAACTGCGGACGGTCGACGGCTCGGACTGGCGGGAATGGGACAGCTACGCGACTCGGCCCCCTTTCCACCCGGTCAGTTCCCACTGCTTCCTTCCTTCGAGACGCTCAAAACGGTGGCGAGACCGTCCTCCCGCACGCTTTCCTCGCACGCTGGAGGCGTGTCTGTGAGGTAGACAGTAGGGACGAGCCCCGTTCGGGTTCTTCCAGTATACCTCTGGGGAGCGTGAGAGCTGTCGCCTGCACCGAACTCACGGAATGCCACCTGCCCTGAGTCCGTCCTTGTTCTGTCTTCTTGCCTCAACGGGCAAGACACCGCCACGAAGGCCTGTCCGCCGGAGCCCTTTTCTCTGAACGCGGAGCTCCCGATGGTCCCCGGCAAGGAAGGGCTTAGTCTAGGGCCCTCTGCGCAGCTCTTCTCGTTTTCCACCAGGTCCGTTCCAACTGCTTCCAAGCTTCGAGCGTGTCCACACTGTGGCGAGTCCATCCTGAGCGACACGTCCCTCACACGTTTGAAGCGTTCCTGTGAGGTTGACAGGAGGGACGACCACCGTTCGTGCTCTGCCGAAATACGTTCCGGGCGCCTGAGAGCTGTCAGCGGCGCGTATCTCACAGAGTCCAAACAGCCCATTTTCCGTCCCGGTTCTGTCTCGTTCCTCAACGGGGACGACACTGCCACGAATGGGTGTCTGCCTGCAGCTGTGTCAGTGAACACAGAACTGCGGACGGTCGACGGCTCGGACTGGCGGGAATGGGACAGCTACGCGACTCGGCCCCCTTTCCACCCGGTCAGTTCCCACTGCTTCCTTCCTTCGAGACGCTCAAAACGGTGGCGAGACCGTCCTCCCGCACGCTTTCCTCGCACGCTGGAGGCGTGTCTGTGAGGTAGACAGTAGGGACGAGCCCCGTTCGGGTTCTTCCAGTATACCTCTGGGGAGCGTGAGAGCTGTCGCCTGCACCGAACTCACGGAATGCCACCTGCCCTGAGTCCGTCCTTGTTCTGTCTTCTTGCCTCAACGGGCAAGACACCGCCACGAAGGCCTGTCCGCCGGAGCCCTTTTCTCTGAACGCGGAGCTCCCGATGGTCCCCGGCAAGGAAGGGCTTAGTCTAGGGCCCTCTGCGCAGCTCTTCTCGTTTTCCACCAGGTCCGTTCCAACTGCTTCCAAGCTTCGAGCGTGTCCACACTGTGGCGAGTCCATCCTGAGCGACACGTCCCTCACACGTTTGAAGCGTTCCTGTGAGGTTGACAGGAGGGACGACCACCGTTCGTGCTCTGCCGAAATACGTTCCGGGCGCCTGAGAGCTGTCAGCGGCGCGTATCTCACAGAGTCCAAACAGCCCATTTTCCGTCCCGGTTCTGTCTCGTTCCTCAACGGGGACGACACTGCCACGAATGGGTGTCTGCCTGCAGCTGTGTCAGTGAACACAGAACTGCGGACGGTCGACGGCTCGGACTGGCGGGAATGGGACAGCTACGCGACTCGGCCCCCTTTCCACCCGGTCAGTTCCCACTGCTTCCTTCCTTCGAGACGCTCAAAACGGTGGCGAGACCGTCCTCCCGCACGCTTTCCTCGCACGCTGGAGGCGTCTCTGTGAGGTAGACAGTAGGGACGAGCCCCGTTCGGGTTCTTCCAGTATACCTCTGGGGAGCGTGAGAGCTGTCGCCTGCACCGAACTCACGGAATGCCACCTGCCCTGAGTCCGTCCTTGTTCTGTCTTCTTGCCTCAACGGGCAAGACACCGCCACGAAGGCCTGTCCGCCGGAGCCCTTTTCTCTGAACGCGGAGCTCCCGATGGTCCCCGGCAAGGAAGGGCTTAGTCTAGGGCCCTCTGCGCAGCTCTTCTCGTTTTCCACCAGGTCCGTTCCAACTGCTTCCAAGCTTCGAGCGTGTCCACACTGTGGCGAGTCCATCCTGAGCGACACGTCCCTCACACGTTTGAAGCGTTCCTGTGAGGTTGACAGGAGGGACGACCACCGTTCGTGCTCTGCCGAAATACGTTCCGGGCGCCTGAGAGCTGTCAGCGGCGCGTATCTCACAGAGTCCAAACAGCCCATTTTCCGTCCCGGTTCTGTCTCGTTCCTCAACGGGGACGACACTGCCACGAATGGGTGTCTGCCTGCAGCTGTGTCAGTGAACACAGAACTGCGGACGGTCGACGGCTCGGACTGGCGGGAATGGGACAGCTACGCGACTCGGCCCCCTTTCCACCCGGTCAGTTCCCACTGCTTCCTTCCTTCGAGACGCTCAAAACGGTGGCGAGACCGTCCTCCCGCACGCTTTCCTCGCACGCTGGAGGCGTGTCTGTGAGGTAGACAGTAGGGACGAGCCCCGTTCGGGTTCTTCCAGTATACCTCTGGGGAGCGTGAGAGCTGTCGCCTGCACCGAACTCACGGAATGCCACCTGCCCTGAGTCCGTCCTTGTTCTGTCTTCTTGCCTCAACGGGCAAGACACCGCCACGAAGGCCTGTCCGCCGGAGCCCTTTTCTCTGAACGCGGAGCTCCCGATGGTCCCCGGCAAGGAAGGGCTTAGTCTAGGGCCCTCTGCGCAGCTCTTCTCGTTTTCCACCAGGTCCGTTCCAACTGCTTCCAAGCTTCGAGCGTGTCCACACTGTGGCGAGTCCATCCTGAGCGACACGTCCCTCACACGTTTGAAGCGTTCCTGTGAGGTTGACAGGAGGGACGACCACCGTTCGTGCTCTGCCGAAATACGTTCCGGGCGCCTGAGAGCTGTCAGCGGCGCGTATCTCACAGAGTCCAAACAGCCCATTTTCCGTCCCGGTTCTGTCTCGTTCCTCAACGGGGACGACACTGCCACGAATGGGTGTCTGCCTGCAGCTGTGTCAGTGAACACAGAACTGCGGACGGTCGACGGCTCGGACTGGCGGGAATGGGACAGCTACGCGACTCGGCCCCCTTTCCACCCGGTCAGTTCCCACTGCTTCCTTCCTTCGAGACGCTCAAAACGGTGGCGAGACCGTCCTCCCGCACGCTTTCCTCGCACGCTGGAGGCGTGTCTGTGAGGTAGACAGTAGGGACGAGCCCCGTTCGGGTTCTTCCAGTATACCTCTGGGGAGCGTGAGAGCTGTCGCCTGCACCGAACTCACGGAATGCCACCTGCCCTGAGTCCGTCCTTGTTCTGTCTTCTTGCCTCAACGGGCAAGACACCGCCACGAAGGCCTGTCCGCCGGAGCCCTTTTCTCTGAACGCGGAGCTCCCGATGGTCCCCGGCAAGGAAGGGCTTAGTCTAGGGCCCTCTGCGCAGCTCTTCTCGTTTTCCACCAGGTCCGTTCCAACTGCTTCCAAGCTTCGAGCGTGTCCACACTGTGGCGAGTCCATCCTGAGCGACACGTCCCTCACACGTTTGAAGCGTTCCTGTGAGGTTGACAGGAGGGACGACCACCGTTCGTGCTCTGCCGAAATACGTTCCGGGCGCCTGAGAGCTGTCAGCGGCGCGTATCTCACAGAGTCCAAACAGCCCATTTTCCGTCCCGGTTCTGTCTCGTTCCTCAACGGGGACGACACTGCCACGAATGGGTGTCTGCCTGCAGCTGTGTCAGTGAACACAGAACTGCGGACGGTCGACGGCTCGGACTGGCGGGAATGGGACAGCTACGCGACTCGGCCCCCTTTCCACCCGGTCAGTTCCCACTGCTTCCTTCCTTCGAGACGCTCAAAACGGTGGCGAGACCGTCCTCCCGCACGCTTTCCTCGCACGCTGGAGGCGTGTCTGTGAGGTAGACAGTAGGGACGAGCCCCGTTCGGGTTCTTCCAGTATACCTCTGGGGAGCGTGAGAGCTGTCGCCTGCACCGAACTCACGGAATGCCACCTGCCCTGAGTCCGTCCTTGTTCTGTCTTCTTGCCTCAACGGGCAAGACACCGCCACGAAGGCCTGTCCGCCGGAGCCCTTTTCTCTGAACGCGGAGCTCCCGAATGGTCCCCGGCAAGGAAGGGCTTAGTCTAGGGCCCTCTGCGCAGCTCTTCTCGTTTTCCACCAGGTCCGTTCCAACTGCTTCCAAGCTTCGAGCGTGTCCACACTGTGGCGAGTCCATCCTGAGCGACACGTCCCTCACACGTTTGAAGCGTTCCTGTGAGGTTGACAGGAGGGACGACCACCGTTCGTGCTCTGCCGAAATACGTTCCGGGCGCCTGAGAGCTGTCAGCGGCGCGTATCTCACAGAGTCCAAACAGCCCATTTTCCGTCCCGGTTCTGTCTCGTTCCTCAACGGGGACGACACTGCCACGAATGGGTGTCTGCCTGCAGCTGTGTCAGTGAACACAGAACTGCGGACGGTCGACGGCTCGGACTGGCGGGAATGGGACAGCTACGCGACTCGGCCCCCTTTCCACCCGGTCAGTTCCCACTGCTTCCTTCCTTCGAGACGCTCAAAA